>NC_012876.2:7203305-7444664 GCF_000003195.3 Sorghum bicolor | reverse complement strand
AAGCTTTAGAGTTGGAGTCCACTAAGGAAGAAGGATTTCCCCTTCTCACCCAGCCAGCACCAAAAGAAGACAGTGACCCACCTCTTAGTCCAAAAGAAGAACCACAAATGCCGGAAGCGTGATCCTCCTCAACACCAAGGGAATGAAGCCGTTCTGTCCGAAGAAGTTGAAGAATAGTAGCACCTAGTTCCTCCTTATGTCTTAGGGAAGTGAAGTTTACTTCACTTTTGTTCAACCCCCAAAGTAGATGAACCGTATTGTAGTACGCTTATTTCCTCCATTACTATGTTGTAAACCGCCCTCTTATTCAAAATATATATTTGTGCTTGTTGGTTGTGCTAAATAATTGAGTGCTCTATGTTGTTCCCTTACGGGATAGCAAGTCTTAAGACTTGCACCTTTTTAAAATATAACGCCTTAACAAAAAAACAACATCACTCAATAGATCTAACTCTTATCTAATGCTTTCTCATCTTAACCAACAGATGCCTCCCAAACCAGCTACCCGCTCTCAACCAAGTGGTCGTGCAGCTAGTAGACAAAGCCAAAATCCAAATGGAAATCAAGCCAATGCAAATGTGGATGGTATTCATGAAGATGAAGTGAGTCAGACTAGGAACCATAATGAAGGAGATGACTTGCCCCCTCCTCCAGTAATTGACTTGGCACAAGTCATGGCAACTCAGACTCGCCTTCTGGAGACCTTGGCTCAAGGCATGAACCGCCCTAGGAACAACCATGGAGCCGGAGTCCAAGACAAGATGACTGAGTTCATGAGGCTTAAGCCACCCACCTTTACTGGATCTGACAACCCCATGGAAGCAGATGATTGGCTTAAGGTGATTGAAAGAAAGTTGGACACAATCCACTGTGATGGAAGGGATAGAGTTCTGCTAGCATCTCATCAGCTGACAGGAATTGCCCTTTCTTGGTGGGAAGCCTATAGTGGAGCTGTGGACAATGCAAACACTATCACATGGGAAGAATTTGTGGATGAATTCCGCCGGTACCACATTCCAGATGGGATCATGAAGCTGAAAGCTGATGAATTTCGCAACTTGAAGCAAGGAAATAAAACCCTGAGTGAATACATCTTCCAATTCACTGAGTTGTCTCGCTATGCCCCAGAATTGGTCAACACTGATGCCAAGAAGCAGACAAAGTTCATAGAAGGATTGACCTGTGAGCTCAGAACCCTCATGACCCCACAGATCTATCCAGACTTCAACACCTTGATGAACAGGACCATTCTGACTGATGTGGCCAAGACTGAAGAAAGGAAGGAAAACAAGCGCAAGTTTCTGGAGCGCAAGGTTCAAGATGGTGCTAGATCCCAGAGGCTGAAAACCTTTAGCCAACCGAGCCAGCGGACTCAAGCCCCAATGCAGTTTCGCTCTCCTGCTAGTATCTCCAATAACCAAATGCAGACATCATATCAGCCCAAGACAACCTATCAGAATCAAACTTATGGCAAGACTCAACAGAACAGCACTAGTCAAGTCACAAACAATGTCAGAACTTGCTTTAATTGCCATGAGACTGGACACTACATCGCCAACTGTCCCTACAAGAACAACCCACCAGCAGTATCCACTCAGTCCCACACTGTTAATGGACCAAGACCTGCAGTGTCTGGAGTCAACCGTGGTTTCCCTCGCAACAATAGCAACACCAACAATAATAGCCAGATGATGAAGCAACCTCAACAATCCTATGGTAGAGCCCGTGTCAACCATATTCATGCTCAAGATGCTCAGACTGCTTCAGGAGTGGTACTTGGTGAGTTCTTAGTCGATTCAGTACTTGCAACAGTATTATTTGATTCTGGAGCATCACATTCATTCATATCATCAAGTTTTGTTGAGAAGCATCAAATACCCACAGTACTACTAAAGTTACCCCTAATAACCCGAACACCTGGGTCTGACATCAAATGTCATCTAGGTTGTTCAAATGTAAGGATCATTCTAAGTGGGGTAGTTTTCTTAGGAGACTTAGTAGTGCTCAAGTCCAAAGGAATAGATGTTATCCTTGGAATGGATTGGTTAACCAGACACAATGGAATTATTAGTTGTGCAACCAAGGAAGTATCATTAGTTAACCATGAAGGGATTAAAGTGAAATGCCAAACCCGAGGGTCTAAAGTTAATCCAATGGTCTTCAACTTGGATGCAAGGACCATAGAGGAAGTACCAATAGTGCAAGAATACCCTGATGTATTCCCTGAGGAACTACCTGGGATGCCACCAGACAGGGATATAGAGTTCAACATTGATCTTATCCCCGGGACTGCCCCCATAGCCAAGAGACCTTACAGAATGGCTCCAGCAGAGTTAGGTAAACTGAAAGAGCAGCTAAGAGAATTGCAGCAGAAAGGCTATATTAGACCTAGTTCTTCACCATGGGGAGCCCCAGTTTTGTTTGTGAAGAAGAAAGATGGAGGTATGAGGATGTGTGTGGATTATAGGTCCCTAAATGAAGTCACCATCAAGAATAAGTATCCCCTGCCAAGGATAGATGATCTTTTTGATCAGCTTAAAGGAGCCAAGTATTTCTCTAAGATTGATTTGAGATCAGGTTATCACCAGCTCAAGATCAAGAATAGTGATGTTCCCAAGACAGCCTTTGTAACCAGATATGGACAATATGAGTTTACAGTGATGTCCTTTGGATTAACCAATGCCCCTGCCTATTTCATGAACCTCATGAATAAGGTATTCATGGAAGAGTTAGATAAGTTTGTTGTAGTCTTCATTGATGACATACTTATCTACTCTAAGAGTGCTGAAGAACATGGGCAACACTTGAGAGTAGTGTTGGAAAAGCTAAGAAGACACAAGTTGTTTGCTAAATTAAGCAAAAGTGTGAATTTTGGCTTGAGAAGGTTGCATTTCTAGGCCATATCTTGACAGCTGAAGGAGTTGCAGTTGACCCTGAGAAAGTAGAAGCTGTCTCCCATTGGCAGCAACCCACCAATGTGAGTGAGGTTAGAAGTTTTCTTGGATTAGCTGGATATTATCGAAGGTTTATAGAAGGATTTTCCAAGATAGCCAGACCCATGACAGAGCTTCTTAGGAAGGATAAGAAATTCACTTGGACATAATCATGTGAGAAGAGTTTCCAAGAGTTGAAGAAGAGACTAACAACAGCACCAGTGTTAACCTTGCCAGACATTCACCAAGATTTCATCATATACTGTGATGCCTCAAGACAAGGTTTAGGATGTGTTCTCATGCAAGGAGGAAAAGTGGTTGCTTATGCATCTCGTCAGCTTAGACCTCATGAGCAAAATTACCCTACCCATGATTTAGAGTTAGCAGCTATAGTGCATGCTCTCAAGATTTGGAGACACTACCTCATTGGAAACAAGTGTGAAATCTACACTGATCACAAGAGTTTGAAGTACATCTTCACACAGTCAGACTTGAACCTAAGGCAAAGAAGATGGTTGGAATTAATCAAGGACTACAACCTTGAGATTTATTACCACCCAGGAAAGGCCAACGTGGTAGCAGATGCCCTAAGCAGAAGGTCATATGGTCAGCAGTTGGTGCCTAAGAACACTCACCTACAAGAAGAGATAGCACAGTTGAACATGCATATAGTACGTCAACCTCAAAATGGCAGTCTGATGGTGCAGCCAACTCTTGTGGAAGAAATCAAACAGATGCAACATAAGGATAAGGATCTGATGAAGATTCGTGAGCAAACTGGAGAAAATAAAGCTCCATACTTTAGAGTGGATAACAAAGGAGTATTGTGGTATAAAAACAGGATTTGTGTGCCCAAGGAGGGAAAGTTTCAAGAATTAATCCTTGATGAAGCCCATAACTCAGCTTATTCTATCCACCCTGGTGCCACCAAGATGTACATGGACCTAAAAGAAAGATATTGGTGGAATGGCATGAAAGCTGATGTGGCACGATTTGTTGCACAATGTGATGTTTGCCAAAGGGTTAAAGCGGAGCATCAGAAACCAGCAGGCTTGCTCCAGCCATTGCCTATTCCTGTTTGGAAATGGGATGAGATAGGCATGGATTTTGTGAATGGATTACCCAAAACTCTGAAAGGAAATGATTCAATATGGGTAATAGTGGACCGCCTTACCAAGGTTGCTCACTTCATACCTGTGCGCACCAAATATAGTGGAGACAAGGTAGCCCAGTTATATGTGGATAACATAGTCAAATTGCATGGTGTGCCAAGTAGGATTGTATCTGACCGAGGTACCCAATTTACCTCTAAGTTCTGGAAAAGTTTGCATGAAGCTATGGGAACCAAGCTAGATTTTAGCTCAGCTTATCATCCTCAAACAGATGGCCAGACTGAAAGAGTAAATCAGATTATGGAAGATATGCTAAGAGCATGTGTGCTCACATATGGTAAAGATTGGGAGAAAAGCCTAACTTATGCAGAGTTCTCCTATAATAACAGTTACCAAGCTAGTTTGGGCATGTCACCTTTTGAGTCCCTGTATGGAAGAAAATGTAGAACCCCATTGATGTGGTCAGAAGTTGGAGAACGAACCTTGCTTGGACCAGCCCTTATAAAAGAAGCAGAAGATCGTGTAGCTGAAATCAGAGAAAAATTGAAAGAGGCACAATCACGTCAAAAGAGCTATTCTGATAAAAGAAGGCGGGAGTTAAGTTTTGCAGTTGGAGATTTTGTGTATGTCAAAGTCTCTCCTATTCGAGGAACTCGAAGGTTCCAAGTCAGAGGCAAGCTAGCACCTCGGTATATTGGACCATATCAAGTATTACAGAGGATTGGTGTTGTAGCCTATCGTATTCGGCTACCTGAAGAAATGTCAGATATACACAATGTGTTTCATGTCTCCCAATTGAAGAAATGTCTTAGAGTACCAGAGGAGCAAATATCGCCAGACACAGTTGATTTACAAGACGACCTAAGATATCAAGAAGTGCCGATAAAAATCCTAGATACAGTCACCAAGCAAACTCGAACGACAACAGTCCGAATTTGTCGTGTTCAGTGGAGTAGACACACTGAAGCAGAAGCAACATGGGAAAGAGAAGATGCTCTGAGAAAAGAGTTTCCCCATCTATTTAGGACCCAGCCGAATCTCGAGGACGAGATTCCTTTTAAGTGGGGTAGGTTTGTAACATCCAAAAATTCACATTCGAAAATCACTCGCATTAAAAATTATTTTCAAAATATATTTCAAAAACTATAAAATAATTTGAGCTCTATAGTATCTCCATCCATATTTTTCGCGCACAAATAATAGCAAGTACCAGCAAGCTTACATGCGAGAAAACATAGCAGTGCACCTACACGAATATATATCTCATGCATGCATGCAGGACATGCCACCGACCATTTGCATGCACCTGCATGCAAGGACACGGTGATTAGGCACCGTCCATTTGCATGCAACGTGCATGCAAATGGGACATCGTCCTTCGTATGAAATTAGGCACCGACCATGCGCTACAGTAGCATTTTTAATGGCACGCAGCTGAGCGCTTTGGCCTATAAAAAGCCAGCCTCGGGTGCTCACTCTCACCACCCGAGAAACACGTTCACTCACTCGCTCACTCGCTCTCACTTCGCGTATACTGTATACGGCCATACGCAGAAGCCGAGCTCGACTGTCGTCGCAAGACGAGGTGAGCAGCTCATGAGCATCTCCTTGCTCTTCTCTGTCTTTCTGTAGTATTTTTCTGTATTTTTCCATGTATTTGGCTGTACCGGTTCACTGCCAAGAACTCCACGAATAGAGTCATGACATACAGAAGAGTTCTAATGACCCCTGCTAATTTCTCTCTAACCATGCATGTGTGGGCCAAGCATTAACTCCAAATAGTACATGCATGCATGCAACATGCACTACCAGCCAAACAAATGCCCACGTGAAGCATCCATTCCTTAATCATCGTTAGCCTTTTTCGCATGATTAAATTCCGGCCATTTCACAAATGCCACATGCTAACTCTGATTTTAATAATTCTTTTTCCTAAATTCATCTAAAATCATGATCTACCTCCCATATTAATTTCATGATTTTTGGAGCTCATTTGAATTTATATGATTATTTATCTGTGCCTATTGTCTGTGTCGTTCGTCGCGTATTTTAGTTGACGGAGTGAACGAGCCGGAAAACGAGAACGTTGGAGACGAGTACCGCGAGTTTGACGCCGAGGACCCGGACTGTCAGCAGGAGTTTGCCGAGGACGCCGACGGAGGCAAGTCCAACCGATCCCCTTTGATGCATATTGATCCTATTTTTAAACACAACCCGTAGAAGCCGTTTTAAATATTGCATGTACGATATATGTACGAAGTATTTTCGCTGCTTAGTTAAAACCTGTTGAATAGCCATCCTTGAATTGATATTACCCGGTAATTATCTTGTTCGAACCTAGGAACAAAATAATATGCTATGACAGAAATATTATTATTTAGTATGCTTAGGACTTGTTACTCATTCTGGATACTCATAGTTGTATTTTATCAAATATAATGATTTTAAAAGTAAAAGGTGTGAGTGGTGAAAATAAATTGTGGGTATTGTGAAAGGGTTAATGAACAAGTTATAAATGTGATTACTATGGACATGGGGCGGATGGGATCTCTTTTGGGATGTCCTGGTGTTGTGGCTTATACCTTGCGGGGTTAAGCGTGAAGATATCCGCCTTGTCTCGATTAAGGACTGAGTTGATGATTCATCTTGCCTAACTCATTTATCGTACAACCACTCGCCTTGCATGGGAAAGGCTTAGTCTAAATCCCTCTAGTTAGTATGGCAATCACCTGGAGGCAGGTGTGCAACGGGACACTAAGTGATGTATGTGAAATTGTGGAAATATATGAAAAGAGCTTTGTGAATTATTATGGTATCATGAGATGTGGCCTTAGTGTTCCCGTGGTGAGCGCCATTACTTAGCTATGGAGGGTAATGACTTTGATGGATCTGTGCTTGCACGACGGTGTAAGTTATGGTATCCTACTTGTGGGAAAAGTGTACAACCTCTGCAGAGTGTAAATCTATCTGGATAGCCGTGTCCGCGGTCTCGGACGGGTTATGGTTTGGTTTCAACAACTAGATGGGATGGGATGAGTGAAAATATGAGAGTGAGTGTGATTTTAGAAATAAATGGTTGACTGCCATTGTGTTGTGGGAACAAGGGTTCAACAACACTTAAAATTGTGATCAAACCCCCATTTTCAGAAATACTATCATATGTGGAAAAAGAGGTCTTTTACAACAGTATTTGTGAAATGAAACCTTGCATGTGTAAAAAGATAGCTTTATGCAAATAAAACTAAGCCTCATCCTTGATTTATCCATATGCATATATACTGTTATCCCCTTCCGTAGGGTAAGGTTGGATTTGCTGAGTACTTTGTACTCACCCTTGCTTTATTAAACAGAGGAAGATCCGGACTTCGATCCCGAAGTGGCGTTCGAGTAAGGTCGTGTCTGCACCCAACTAAGCCTGTGGCATTGGGACTCGTCAGATGTTCGATGGCGATATCGTTTGTTTCTAGGTCCTTTGGACCTGTGTTGTATTTTGGTGTCTTATTATTATAGCGTGCCTTCCTTGTCCACGCTTTCCAAGACTACTGCGCTGAAACTTATCTGATGTAATAAATGTGTTACTAGCCTCCTGGGACTAGTATTGTATCACATTTGAGTTCCTGGTTTACCAGGGGCGCTTCAGTTACATATGCAATATGAGAGTGAAACAACTTATTGGCGATAAAGGTACCAATAGATGGAACTTAGTGTTGAAACCAACCTTGGATTAAGAGACTTGGTACAAGAAATTTAAAAGACTATGATGTGTAGCATCTAAAAACGATAGGAGAAGTAGTCTCTAGTATCCCCCAATAAATCTCATTTTAAGGGGGGTAGATTTCCCTGTCAGTCCTATGCTTATGAGAACTCCAAGCATAGATGTGATCTTGGGTTTGGATTGGATGAAGAAATATACTACGGAGATGGAGTGTGAAGAGAAAGTAGTAGTTGTGAATAAATTTCCAGATGATTTTTTTTCGGATAAGTTGCCAGGTATGCTTCTTGACCGGAGACATTGAATTAAATATTATCAAATTACCACCTGATACTGCACCTATAGCTAAAAGGCCTCACGGAATGGGGATAAATGAGTTAGATGTCACACCCAAATTTAAGGATAAATTTGAGTACAATAATCTCATGTGCGCCCCAGGAATAGTCGCGCACACAAGTCGACAAATTACAAATGTATCATCACAAGTGTCTTACAAAACGTTATTACAACACAAATATATCAAAGTCTGCGACAAACGGAAAATAAACTCATAACTAGCTATGGTAAGATAACTCCAACACAGGGACGACCGACTGGGGGATCGCCAACCTAGAAGTCCTCCGGAAATTCCTCGTAATAGCTGTCATCTGTTACCCATCCGGGATTTTTGTCCAAAAGAAATAAAAAGACAAGCGTGAGTACATCTCGTACTCCGCAAGCATAACATAGGAATTTATGCGGCTCAAAAAGGTCAGACACTGGCTACTGCAGTTAGCATTTTAATTGGTCAATGTTTTAATCCTATTTAATCATCAATTATGCTTAAGCTTCCAATTAGCCCAAATGAGTACATGATAATAACACCGTTAACCTTCACGGCTAACACCATCACCATCACGGTTAAACCACATTAATCATCACGATCAATGCGTCAGCGTTTCATTAGTTATTTCCCATAACCATCCACACCCAACTATTCCGTAAGGGTCCAAGGCCGCTCATGTTCGAGAGCACGGCTAGTATACCAATTTGATCAAACTCTGCGCAGAGGTGTGCACTTTTCCCGTAAGTCGTGTTACCCATATGCCCGGGGTTTGCAAGACCCACTAACACTGCCAAGGTGAGCGGGCAGGGAACACTATGAAGCCTTCCATAGGCCACGTCTAACCAGTTAGGGCCGCGAGGTTTCCTCGGCAGGCAGATATAGAGAACCCCCCTTTCTTATGGCACATTTCCATCACGGCTATACACATAGGAACAGAAGCAGTTCTATACCCAAAGTGGCAAGCCCCTCTTGCGCCCTTTCGGGTAACCTCTAACCAGCTAGATGAGATCCTATTACTGAGCTAAAGTTAGAGCCATATAACCATCACGGTTGCACTGTAAGTCCCGGATTGTCGCTTACAGAGAAGTCCTTACGGAGGGTCTAGGTCAACCCGACCGAAGTCAATTGCACCATAGCCCTTTTTCCCAATATTTATCATCATATTTATTAAAGTCAGAGTGATAATAAAGTCTCAATTAATTAGAGCACTAGCAAAGCTACCCACATGCATTCTTCCCATAGGTGTCATAAGTGTTTAGTCAGGTAGCTAGGATGTCCTTAGGGTTATCAAAATTAGACACATGCAAATGCGTAATTAATTAAGTGAATAGGTGTACAAGGGAAACCCATGTTATACTTGCCTTCGGTGAAGGGGAACTGCTGCTGGTCCTGCTGCTCCTCGAAGTGAAATGGATCACAAACGGACACGTCACCGTCTGCGCTCGATCGGTACCACACAACAACACGCATCCAGGTTCATTCATACAAGCAAACAATCATTTAATTAGAACAGTACACCAACAGATCAAAAATGAAATAAAATATTTAAAAACAGAACCTACGTTTCGCTACGATCACATAGATACGAAGATCACGAAATTCGGAGCTAAAACGACCAAGTTACGACTTATCGGCGATTTCCTATAGGCAATTAATTAATTAAACCTAACCCTGAAAATAAAAAGTTGCAAACTACAAAAACAGTGGTATTATCATGTAGATAATTTAATTACGAACCTAACGCAATTTGAACGGGTCAATTCGGAGCTATAACGAATATTTTATGGCCAAAACAAGTTCAGTGGCAATTCTGTAATTTCCCGAAAGCGTATTTTGATCTAATCGACGGAAAATACGCTTTCCAAAAAGACAAAGCGTAGTTTACGAATTGCGCTAAGGACTGTGGCTCAAATACTAAATCCCAGGGGGACTCTTTAGCAAAACTGACCCGCGAAGGGGTACGGGGCTCACTGGGCCGTCAGATTAGTGATCTACGGCTCGGATTTAATCTGGAGGGGAGAGAGGGAAGGGCTCGCCGGCCGGCCGGCCGGAGCAAGGCCTCCGCGGCGGCGCCATGGCCGGGAGATCGCCGAAGAAGGAGAAAACGTCCTTTGGTGGACAAAACTTCGATCCAAGAGCACGGGAGGCCACAGGAGCTCACCGCGAACCCGAAGACGCCCGGAACAAGGACTAGGACGGATCGACTTCGGCTGACCACGCGAAACGGCGGCGAGGATTCTCCTGAGCACACACAGCGGCAGCTAGAGAGAAAACCGAGGTGGGAAAAATAAGAAGAAGAATCTAGGCGACTTCGCGGGACTAAAAAGGAGCTCGGCAAGGGGATTACGGGGAAGAAAACTTGGCCAATCGAATCTTCCACCGCGGCGGCGAACTCGGCGGCGCTCGGTGCTCCCAGGCGAGAAGGTGAGCAGGGAAACGAATGGGGCGCGGGGTGCGGTTCAAGCTCGGCGCGGGCGCTATCCTTTTCAAGCCGAACGCGGGGGAAGAGGGGAAGATCGTGGGCGCGGGCTTCGGCCTTGCGGTTTCCAAACCGAGAGAGAGAGGAAGGAGCGGGGCGTTGGTTTGGGGAAGGAGGAGCTGACAGGCGGGCCCGGCCTGTCAGCGGGGAGAGAGAGGGGAAGGGAGAGGGGGGCGGCTGGGCCGCGGCCCAGGAAGGAGAGGGCGCGCGCGGGGGGGTTTTTGGGCCGAGAGGCCGAAATGGAGAGAAAGGGGGAGAAAGAAATTCCTTTTCCTTTTCTTTTTCTCAAACAAATTTTCAATGCATTTCCCAAATGGATTTTTAATCAATTTGATTTTCAAAACACTCATCACATAAAAGAATGCCCCAGCATGAATGCAACATAAAGTTTTCTCTAGGCTTATATTAAATTTTAATTTCTCCAAATTTATTTATTTTCCTACATTGAAAATGCTCACAAAATAAATTCATTTAAATTCATTTCATCTATTTAAAAGAAACAGAATTTTTGGGTGTTACAATTCTACCCCCCTTAAAAATAATCTTGTCCTCGAGATTGAGACGATGCTTACTCAAAGAGATATGGATAAGACTGTCTCAGCTCATCTTCTCTTTCCCAAGTGGCTTCTTCTTCTTTATATCGGTGCCACTGCACTTTGCACATCTTTATAACCCGACTCCGGGTGACTCTTTCTGCTGTTTCTAAGATCTTGATTGGATATTCCTCATAAGTTAGATCTCCTTCAACTGTGAGTTCCTCCAATGGAATTTGTTCCTCAGGCACTCGCAAACATTTCTTCAGTTGTGACACATGGAACACATCGTGAATACCCGACATACTCGCAGGCAACTCTAACTGATAGGCCACTTCTCCACGTCTCCTAAGAATTCTGAACGGTCCAACGTACCTCGGTGCCAATTTTCCCTTCTTATTAAACCTCCTGACACTTCTCATAGGTGACACCTTCAAATACACATAGTCGCCTATCTCGAATGCCAATTCTCTTCTTCTAGTTTCCGCATAACTCTTTTGTCGAGACTGAGCTACTCTCAAGTTGTCCCGTATTTTCCGCACTTTTTCCTCTGCATCTCTAAGAACATCAGGTCCAAATACTTGACTCTCACCAGTCTGATTCCAAAACAGAGGTGTTCTACATTTCCGCCCATACAATGCTTCGAACGGTGCCATATCGAGACTTTTCTGGTAACTATTATTATATGAGAATTCAGCATATGGTAAACTAGTGTCCCAGCTGGTACCATACTGTAACGCACATGCTCTCAACATGTCTTCTAGAATCTGATTTACTCTTTCAGTCTGCCCATCGGTTTGGGGATGATACGCGGAACTAAAGTTCAACTTTGTTCCCAATGATTCATGTACTTTATGCCAAAACTGAGATGTGAACTGTGTACCCCGATCAGACACGATCTTCTTCGGAACTCCGTGCAGACTCACGATTCTATCCATATATAACTTTGCCAGCTTTGCACCATCATAGTTGGTCTTAACGGGCAAAAAGTGAGCAACTTTAGTGAGTCGATCCACTATTACCCAAATTGAATCATACCCACGCTGAGTGCGGGGCAACCCAGTGATGAAATCCATACCTACTTCTTCCCATTTCCATTCAGGCACTTGCATTGGTTGCAAGAACCCTACAGGTCTTTGGTGCTCGGCTTTCACCCTCTGACAAGTATCACATAACGCTACATACTCTGCCACATCTCTCTTTAATCCATACCACCAGTATTTTTCTTTAAGATCTAGATACATCTTGGTGCTTCCGGGGTGAATTGAATATGCAGAGTCATGTGCTTCACGCAGGATTGCATCTCGGATGGATTTCACTTCTGGCACACATATTCTCTTCCCAAACTATAGTGTACCATTTTCATCTAACTTGAAACCCGGTGCTTTTCCAAGCACTACATTCTCTGAAATTTCCTTTAGTTTCTCATCTTCCAACTGACCTTTGCGGATTTCTTGCTCTAAGGTGGGCTCCAACTCCAATTCAACAGTGTTGTTCACTAAACCCAAATTGAGATGCTCTATTTCAGCTAGCAACTCTGTGGGAATGAAGGTCAATTGCAGCCCATTGGCATAGCTCTTTCGGCTAAGTGCATCGGCAACAACGTTTGCCTTCCCGGGATGGTAATGCACTTCCAGGTCATAATCCTTTATTAATTCTAGCTAGCGGCGTTGCCTTAGGTTCAGGTCTGACTGTGTGAAAATATACTTTAGACTTTTGTGATCCGTATAAATATCACACTTGTGTCCAATTAGATAATGCCTCCAAATCTTTAGAGCGTGAACCACGGCAGCTAGCTCCAAATCATGAGTAGGATAGTTCAGCTCATGTTTTCTCAACTGCCTGGATGCGTACGCCACTACTCTTCCTTCTTGCATAAGCACATATCCAAGGCCTAGGCGAGATGCATCGCAATAAATAGAGAAGGTTTTACTCAGATCTGGTAAGATCAACACTGGGGCTGTGGTCAACCTTTTCTTTAGCTCCTCAAAATTTTCTTGGCACTTATCTGACCAAATAAATTTGGCACTCTTCTCTAGTAGGGCTGTCATAGGCTTTGCTAACTTGGAGAATCCTTTAATAAATCTCCTATAATAACCAGCTAGTCCCAGAAAGCTACGGATCTCACTAGTATTAGTTGGAGGCTTCCAATTTAGCACATCCCGCACTCTGCTGGGGTCTACGGCTATTCCACCGTTAGAGACCACATGTCCCAAAAATGAGACCTCATCCAACCAAAACTCGCATTTGCTTTTCTTGGCATACAATTTATTCTCTCTAAGCTTTTGCAAGACCAGCCTCAAGTGTTCAGCATGTTCTTCTTTGGTTTTGGAGAAGATTAATATATCATCAATGAATACTACCACGAACTTATCCAAATACTCCATGAACACCTTGTTCATCATATACATGAAGTATGCAGGTGCATTGGTCAGCCCAAATGACATGACTGTATACTCATACAAGCCATACCTTGTGGTAAAAGCTGTCTTAGGTATGTCAGTTGCACGGATTTTCAACTGGTGATAGCCAGATCGGAGGTCAATTTTGGAGAACACACATGCTCCTTTCAGTTGGTCAAATAAGTCATCTATTCTAGGCAGTGGGTACTTGTTTTTAATAGTGACCTCATTTAATGACCGATAATCCACACACATCCTCCTAGTGCCATCTTTCTTATCAACAAAGATTACGGGTGCACCCCATGGTGAAGAACTAGGACGAATAAACCCTTTTTCTTGCATTTCCTTAAGCTGCTTCTTAAGTTCCTCTAATTCATTTACCCCCATTCTATATGGTCTTTTTGCTATAGGTGCAGTTCCAGGTAAAAGCTCAATAAGAAATTCAATGTCTCGGTCTGGTGGCATACCTGGCAACTCGTCCGGGAACACATCGGGGAACTCGTCCACCACCTGGTCTTCTTGATTACCACCACTCAACTGATTCACTGTAGCAGTCGGCTGAGACTGCACTGTCACATCCACACTTATTCTATCCCCATCTGGTGATGTCACCACCACAGATTTCTCCTGACACTGAATTACTGCCCTATGTTGCTTCATCCAATCCATTCCAAGTATGAGGTCAATTCCCATGGTTCTTAGCACAATAGGTTTCACCTTGAAATCTACCCCCCTTAGAGATATACTAGTGGAGGGGCTCCAGTAATTAGCTGGCATGGTGCCTCCCGGTGAATTTACTAGCATAGAATTTTTCAGTGCACAAAGTGGGATGCTATGCACTCTAACAAAAGCTTGGGAGATAAAAGAATGTGAAGCACCAGAATCAAACAGTACTGTAGCGGGGATGGAGTTGATGTTGAACGTACCCATCATAACCTCAGGTGCTTCCTGAGCTGTGTCAGTGGACACATGGTTCACTTTCCCAGAGAACGGAGGTCGAGCAGGCCTCTGATTGTTGTTCTGATTTTGCTGGGCTGGTGGATTCTGCATCTTGGGGCACTGGTAGGCATAGTGTCCCACCTCTCCGTAGCGGTAACAGGCATTGGGATTGCCGCTGGGTGCTGCACTCTTGCCAGGAGCATTATTGGGCACTCCTTGGTGTGGTGCCTGATTGCTGACCTGATGCTGGAGGCGTTGCTGATTCTGGTTGCCATACTGCTGCTGGGGATGTTGTTGGTTTTGGTGATTGTGCTGCTGGTAGTACTGGGGACGCTGAGGAAACTGACCACGGTTCCACTGATTCTGTGGTCCTTGACTGCGCTGAGGGAATCCCTACTGAGGGTACGCAAGTGGGCGAGTGTTGCTGCCCGACTGCTGCCCCTGGAGCTTTCTCTTCTTTGCATCCATCTCCTTGCGCTTGTTGTCGATGACAATAGCGCGGTTCACCAATTCTTGAAAACAAGGGTAGGTATTGCTCATCAGCTGCAGCTGCAGTCCATCATACAGACCCTTCAGGAAAAGACGTTGCTTGTCAGAGTCCCTGGCCACCTCATATGGAGCATATCGTGATAGTTGAGCAAACTTGTCACGATACTCACTGACTGACATTGGTCCCTGCTTGAGAGATCTGAACTCTTCCGCTTTCAGTTCTATCAGGCCCTCCGGAATATGATGGGACCTGAACCCTTCCGTAAACTCCTTCCAGGTGACTGGCGGAGCGTTGTTCGGGCGTCCATATTGATAGGACTCCCACCACTCCTGTGCAGGTCCTTGCAGCTGGCCTGATGCGTACAACACTTTCTCCAGGTCGCTGCATTGGGCTATGTTCAGCTGCTTCTCGACTGCTTTTAACCAGTCGTCTGCCTCCAGTGGATCAGAGGCATGGGTGAACACCGGAGGACGTCCTTTCAAGAACTCCCCTCGCTTGTCACGGACTTGAACCGGCGGTGGTGCTGCTACTGGTTCATTGTTCATACGGTTCATCATGGCTTGCATCAGATTAGCTTGCATACCCATGAGCTGCTCGATAGTCATCGGCGGCGGTGGTGGTGGTGGATTCTCAGGTACACCACGTCCACGGCCACGACCACGGCCACGTCCACGACCAGCGGCTGCACGTTCGGCGTCCATCTGCTTCCAACAAAGATTCACGGCTTTTAGTGATCTTCCAAAAAAATTAATTATTCATCGCTTATAATGAATAAAAACAAGTCTAGCAGTTTTCTGGACAAGTTTCAAACTCAGCAGGTCAGTAATCTGTGCTTATCTCAGAATCTATAGACTCAAAAGGAACATGGTATACATCGTTGGAAAGGTTAGGAAATTCTCTACAAACTTTATTCAGACCACATTTACTGATTCCAACAGTAACATAATCAAAATTGTGATTCATCAGGTTCTGCTCTGGTTCTCAGTCTGCGCAGGTACAGCAGATTAAAACGGACATATCTCATAGATCCGAACAGATAATGAGGTGATTCCAGTTGGAGATGAAAGATATACCAGTCTAGTTTTCACCATAAAAATTTCGTAATTTTTGACTGAACCGATAATGAGATACTGAATAAAAATCCCAGACCGCTCCAGAAACAGCATGACTGAGACAGATAAAGTAACCCAACCTCGAATTTAAACAACATTTACTTCTAGAATTAAGGTTTAGAAACATGCGGACAGACCCACATGTTTCCACAATCAAACAAAACTCCAAATCATAAATGTTCATCAACACAAACAGCAACTCACTAAAGTTCACATGCCACACATTACCGAAATACTCGTGCTAGCGTCAATCTAGAAAGTACTGGGAAATCTAACGAGCTCTATCTTGGAGAACGAACTTGCGGGGCTTCTTCTTGTAAATGGGTGGCTGTCCAAGCTGACCACGCAGCTCATCCACCTGACGCTGGAGGCGCTTCTCCGCCTGCTGCGCAACACGCAGCTCCTGTCTCAGTGCCCCATTCATCTCTTGAATGGCACTGACGTGTCTCACAGTCGTATCCAGGGTAGGGTCGCCGGCAGGAGGTGCCAGGACATGCCATGTCTTTCCATCTGGGTCGTTGCGGGGAAGGAACCGGTACCTGTCCTCCTGCATGGCCTCAAAACGGCGGCCATGGTAGTGAAAGTACGCGGCCTAAGCTGCATCCTCCATGCTCTCGTAGGCGGAAGCACGTCTAACCCTGCTCTCGTGGATGGACTCCACCTCGTCCGAGTTGTCGACGTTGTTCCGAGCTGTGATGATCACCTCGGCCTTCCAGTAGGTGTTCTCCAACGGGTGCTTGTGCTCCGAGCAAAGGTAGCGGACGGTGGCGGCAAACTCCGGGTAATAGCTCGCCAACACACCCGTGAGCAGAGTGTGGTAGCGAGCGTCCTCGTCCGCCTCCATGAACTTGTTCCTGGAGGTCCATCCCATCTCCGGAACAACCTGAGGGTACTGAGGCGTCGGTGCTGAACCCGTCGACGCGTGGGGTGCAGGCGAAGGTGGTGCAGGTGCAGGTGGTGCAGGTGCAGGTGGTACTGGAGCGGCAGCCTGCGGAATCGGTACCGCCACTGGTGTAGGAGCTGAAGGTGTAGGCGTAGGGGACCCCGTGTCCATAGGCTCCTCCTCCTCGCCGCCACCAGAGGCGACGACCTCGGGCTCTGGTACGGGTACTGGTGCTGGCACAGGTGCAGGTACTGGAGCTGGTGCTGGTGCAACTGGTGGAGCACGGGCGGCGACGAAGAGGGCGCGATACGCGGCTGCGCTGCAACGAGGCATCTATAAATTTTGTTTTAAGAATTAGAATCAATATGTTTACATAAATAGAACATTGGGTAAGAATATAAACTTTTAATAAAATAACAAGAAAGTAAATTGAGCAGTGAAATAAATAAAGCGAAAATAAGAACCCTAAAATCGACTGTTTCTACCAAGGTTTGCGTCCTACAGTCAGCCTTGCTTTGATACCAATTTGTCACACCCAAATTTAAGGATAAATTTGAGTACAATAATCTCATGTGCGCCCCAGGAATAGTCGCGCACACAAGTCGACAAATTATAAATGTATCATCACAAGTGTCTTACAAAACGTTATTACAACACAAATATATCAAAGTCTGCGACAAACGGAAAATAAACTCATAACTAGCTATGGTAAGATAACTCCAACACAGGGACGACCGACTGGGGGATCGCCAACCTAGAAGTCCTCCGGAAATTCCTCGTAATAGCTGTCATCTGTTACCCATCCGGGATTTTTGTCCAAAAGAAATAAAAAGACAAGCGTGAGTACATCTCGTACTCCGCAAGCATAACATAGGAATTTATGCGGCTCAAAAAGGTCAGACACTGGCTACTGCAGTTAGCATTTTAATTGGTCAATGTTTTAATCCTATTTAATCATCAATTATGCTTAAGCTCCCAATTAGCCCAAATGAGTACATGATAATAACACCGTTAACCTTCACGGCTAACACCATCACCATCACGGTTAAACCACATTAATCATCACGATCAATGCGTCAGCGTTTCATTAGTTATTTCCCATAACCATCCACACCCAACTATTCCGTAAGGGTCCAAGGCCGCTCATGTCCGAGAGCACGGCTAGTATACCAATTTGATCAAACTCTGCGCAGAGGTGTGCACTTTTCCCGTAAGTCGTGTTACCCATATGCCCGGGGTTTGCAAGACCCACTAACACTGCCAAGGTGAGCGGGCAGGGAACACTATGAAGCCTTCCATAGGCCACGTCTAACCAGTTAGGGCCGCGAGGTTTCCTCGGCAGGCAGATATACAGAACCCCCTTTCTTATGGCACATTTCCATCACGGCTATACACATAGGAACAGAAGCAGTTCTATACCCAAAGTGGCAACCCATCTTGCGCCCTTTCGGGTAACCTCTAACCAGCTAGATGAGATCCTATTACTGAGCTAAAGTTAGAGCCATATAACCATCACGGTTGCACTGTAAGTCCCGGATTGTCGCTTACAGAGAAGTCCTTACGGAGGGTCTAGGTCAACCCAATCGAAGTCAATTGCACCATAGCCCTTTTTCCCAATATTTATCATCATATTTATTAAAGTCAGAGCGATAATAAAGTCTCAATTAATTAGAGCACTAGCAAAGCTACCCACATGCATTCTTCCCATAGGTGTCATAAGTGTTTAGTCAGGTAGCTAGGATGTCCTTAGGGTTATCAAAATTAGACACATGCAAATGCGTAATTAATTAAGTGAATAGGTGTACAAGGGAAACCCATGTTATACTTGCCTTTGGTGAAGGGGAACTGCTGCTGGTCCTGCTGCTCCTCGAAGTGAAATGGATCACCCACGGACACGTCACCGTCTGCGCTCGATCGGTACCACACAACAACAAGCATCCAGGTTCATTCATACAAGCAAACAATCATTTAATTAGAACAGTACACCAACAGATCAAAAATGAAATAAAATATTTAAAAACAGAACCAACGTTTCGCTACGATCACATAGATACGAAGATCACGAAATTCGGAGCTAAAACGACCAAGTTACGACTTATCGGCGATTTCCTATAGGCAATTAATTAATTAAACCTAACCCTGAAAATAAAAAGTTGCAAACTACAAAAACAGTGGTACTATCATGTAGAGAATTTAATTACGAACCTAACGCAATTTGAACGGGTCAATTCGGAGCTATAACGAATATTTTATGGCCAAAACAATTTCAGTGGCAATTCTGTAATTTCCCGAAAGCGTATTTTGACCTAACCGACGGAAAATACGCTTTCCAAAAGACAAAGCGTAGTTTACGAATTGCGCTAAGGACTGCGGCTCAAATACTAAATCCCAGGGGGACTCTTTAGCAAAACTGACCCGCGAAGGGGTACGGGGCTCACTGGGCCGTCACATTAGAGATCTACGGCTCGGATTTAATCTGGGGGGAGAGAGGGAAGGGCTCGCCGGCCGGCCGGCCGGAGCAAGGCCTCCGCGGCGGCGCCATGGCCGGGAGATCGCCGAAGAAGGAGAAAACGTCCTTAGGTGGACAAAACTTCGATCCAAGAGCACGGGAGGCCAGAGGAGCTCACCGCGAACCCGAAGACGCCGGGAACACGGACTAGGACGGATCGACTTCGGCTGACCACGCGAAACGGCGGCGAGGATTCTCCTGAGCACACACAGCGGCAGTTAGAGAGAAAAACGAGGCGGGAAAAATAAGAAGAAGAATCTAGGCGACTTCGCGGGACTAAAAAGGAGCTCGGCAAGGGGATTACGGGGAAGAAAACTTGGCCAATCGAATCTTCCACCGCGGCGGCGAACTCGGCGGCGCTCGGTGCTCCCAGGCGAGAAGGTGAGCAGGGAAACGAATGGGGCGCGGGGTGCGGTTCAAGCTCGGCGCGGGCGCTATCCTTTTCAAGCCGAACGTGGGGGAAGAGGGGAAGATCGTGGGCGCGGGCTTCGGCCTTGCGGTTTCCAAACCGAGAGAGAGAGGAAGGAGCGGGGCGTTGGTTTGGGGAAGGAGGAGCTGACAGGCGGGCCCGGCCTGTCAGCGGGGAGAGAGAGGGGAAGGGAGAGGGGGGCGGTTGGGCCGCGGCCCAGGAAGGAGAGGGCGCGCGCGGGGCGGGTTTTGGGCCGAGAGGCCGAAATGGAGAGAAAGGGGGAGAAAGAAATTCCTTTTCCTTTTCTTTTTCTCAAACAAATTTTCAATGCAAAGTACAATGGAATCGGTATTTAGAAGCACAGGCAACTTGGGAGAGAGAAGATGATCTGAGGAAATCATATCCACAATTGTTTGAGTAAGTACTATTCATTCTCGAGGACGAGATTCTTTTAAGGGGGTAGAGTTTGTAACACCCAAAATTTGCTTTCAAATTAATAGATTTAAATTGATTTATTCAAATATTTCTGTGAGCATTTAAATTAGTGAAGAAATAAATTTTATTGAAATTTAAAATTCAACATAGAGTTAGAAA
Source organism: Sorghum bicolor (assembly GCF_000003195.3). NCBI lineage: Eukaryota > Viridiplantae > Streptophyta > Magnoliopsida > Poales > Poaceae > Sorghum > Sorghum bicolor. Next base: position 7,424,232 of record NC_012876.2, on the reverse strand, counting down.
CTTGTTTATGCATACATGCTGAAGCATATCTTATTGTTGTGTTGATTGCTTTGGGGTGGATTTTGGTTGCTCTAAAAATTCTATTTGGAAAAGGCTTTGAAAATTAAAATAGAAAAAAAAGAAAGGGGAAAAGACCCCATCCAGCGCCCAGCCCAACTCCCCATCGGCCCAGCCCCCGTTCCTCCCCCGCGACCCAGCTAACCGCCCCGGCCCACTTCTTTCTCCGGCCCAGCAGCGCGCCCCTCCCCTTTCTCCCTTTCTTTCTCTCGCTGCCATCTGGAGCCCACACGTCGGCGACTTACCTTTCTTCTTCCTCAGGTCGTGGCCGAGACGGTCTCTCCTTCTCTCACCGAGATGGAAACCCATCCTGTAAATCCGGGATTTGGTGCTGGGATTCCCAAATCAAGCCCTATAAAGTTTTGTGGTCTCCCCGCGCACTCCACTTTCCATCCACAACATTGGGGAATCCCTAGATAACTTCTATCGCCGCTGGTTGGATCTCGCCGCAAGCCAAAGATTGCCGCCACCATCGTTCTTCCTCGGTGCTGCCCTAGAGCCGCCTAAATCGTGACGCCGAGCTTCGTATTGCTCCTACAAGGGTTCTGAGCCTCCCCTTTTAATCTCTATCGCGCCCTACAGCTCCCTCATCGATGCCGTACCTTGCAGGAGTGCCCGGTCCGCCATCTCAAGCCGTCGGACGCCTTCAAGCTTTTCCCGAGCCTTGATTTTGGTCTCGGTGAGTTCGCAGCAAGCTTCTACGCCTTTCCATTCTTTTCGTTTGTTGAATCATGCACTGAATCGCGAAAACGACGAACTCCGGCGAGGAGTTCTGCCCTCCGGCAATGGCGCCACCGTGCTGGCCACTGTAGCTGGCCGGAGCTCCCTCCCTCTCTCCCCAGATCTGATCTGCACCGTTCCATCGCGATCCTACGGCCAAAAAAGAAGGATACCCCTTCGCCCGGCCGTTTTCTTAAAGAGACCCTCTAGAATCTCGTATTAGAACCCGCAGCCCAAGGCACATTCACGAAAGGCGTATTCTGTTTTTGAAAACGTAAAGTCTGTCGGTTGATTCAAAATACATTTTCTGATATTTACAAGTTTGCCACTGATTTTATAATGCTCATAAAATGCTCTTTTTAGCTCCGTTTTTGTCCATTCAAATTTCGTTAGATTCTTATTCACGAGCTCTACACGTTAGAAGTATTAGTTTGCTGTTTTGAAACTTTTTAATTCTGCAGTAGCATTTAGTTAATTATTTCTCTATAGGAAAACTTGGAAAATTCATAACTTCTACGTTTCAATTCCGATTTTCGTGAACATTACGTTTGTGTGATCGTAGCGCTGCGTAGAATATTTTCATAAACTTTTATATTTGTTTTACCACTTTTTGGTGTATTGTTCTAATTATAGCTTGTTTGCTTCGTGTATGATTGTCCATTGGAATGCGCGTTGTTGATTGATGATTGGGTATAGACAGTGAGCGATACGTTGGTGATCGAGGTCAATCTTTTGAAGACCAGCAGCAGGCTCAGGAGAGCTTTGATCAAGGCAAGTATAACTTGGGATCATCCTTGTTACCTATATACCATTAATACAATATTTATCATATGCATGTGTCCACCGTGATGACCTTAGGAGAATCATAGATGATTGTTATTCTGGATTCCTTGTTACCTATTTTGGATATGCATTTGGTAGTTCCTGCTAGTGCTTGAATCTAATCCATGATCATGTAACATGAATGTTTGGATATACAATAAACAATAAAATAAGCTTTCTAGCAACTTGAATATAAAGGGTGGAAAGAACTCTGACATTTGCTGGATTGATCTTGACCCTCCATAAGGACTTATCGCTTGGCAAAAGCTAAGACAACTCGTACAACCATGAGGGCTATATGGCTCTGGCTTTAGTCAAGTATGAGTAAGCTTTTCTAGCTTGTTAGAGGTTACCCGAAAGGGCGGAGGGGCTGAACCGTTTTGGGTATAGTGCGAGCCCCTGTCCTTATGTGTATAGGCTGCGCGTCATTGTGCCATTCGGAAGGGGGTATCTATATCTGCACGCAAAGGAAACCTTGGGGCCCTAACTTGTTAGACGAACCTTTGAAAGACTTCATAGTGAACCCTGCCGACTTTCCTTGGAAGTGAGCTAAGAGGCTGATCACCTCGGGCGAAAGGGTAAATCATGACTCATGGGTAAAGATGTACAACCTCTGCAGAGTGTTAAATCTGGTATACTAGCCGTGCCCACGGATACGGGCGGCCCGGAAAACTGACGGAATAGACGGACACTGATGAACATGATTAAAAATGATAATGATGGTTTATTATGTTGTTTATATGTATTATTCATAATTCTTGTATACAATTGATCATGTGGTTATGGGATTTAATATGCTACCTTGATATTTGCTATCCAATGATTAAATATGTTATCTACATATAAAAGCTAAATGCAGTCAAACCAGTGTCAGCTATTTGAGCCTCATGAACCCCTGGTTATACTTGTTGAGTACGATATGTGCTCACTCTTGCAATTTCCCCCACAATCCAGGAGATGTTAGGCTTGTGATCAACCAGTCAGTTGGATCCTGTGGAGAGAAGTAATACCCGAAGTTTGGAGATTGTCTATCCGCTGTTTGATACTGAAGGTTATCTCTTTTATACTAAGTATGTTATATATTTATGCATTGTCTCTAGATATTACCCATTATTTGTAGCTATATGTGAGATTTGACTTCTAAAACTCACATATGGTGCATATCTGATTTTGTCCTTAAAATCGAGTATTACATTATCTGAAGATCCCAACTGATTATCTGAAGCTCCCAATTGCTTTCTCATGTGTGTGAACTTTTGTGTTGCATTTGTAAAGTGAATTTAACTAGTATTTACATTGTTAGAATTGGATGTGACCACATATGAGTATATGACACTTGACTTCCGTTACTATATGCATCTAGCTAGTGGAACACACTGGTCGTTGGCTCCAAGACCTACTGTGTCGATTAATTTAATCTTAGCCTATGTACCGATTGATAGTTCAGTTTAGCTTAGTAATTTCGACGGCTCCATGCAATATTCATCTCCATATTACCATCCAGAAATATAGTTTATATATGTAACAGCATATCATATACAAAAATATTCAATAAATCATGTCCAATTTACCGAGTGAGTTACAAAAGTGAGGCAGCCGCCACTCCTGAAACTGCTTCACGATTATGCGACCCATGGCAGACATTGCACCGCCCATGCTCCTCAAAAGGAGCAAGCAGATAGCGGCGCAGAACATATCTTATATCCCGGCGTTCAAGCAAGGTGAACACCTTCTCGTGAAGCTCTGAGTCTAACTAGCGGATGACCTTTCCGTCCACATCAGCCATGAAGGCGTATAGATAAATCTTCAGCGGTGACCCCAACAATATGCAGGCGCTACGTGAGTTGTTCCCACTGGACCACGACGTGGGTCCGCGCAAGCGGCACCACTGTCGATCAGCGCTCCGGCCATATGCCTCCTAGTCAGTACCGCAATTTGGGTTAATCAGTGTCCAATGTAACAATATACCTTTGAGTACACTACGGAGGTTTTCAGCATCCATATAAAACTCTTGTGACCTCTAGGGCACTGCTAAGGCGTATTGTATCAAACTATTTTCTCTACTTTAATATAAGACACGTAAACCTTTTGCGTGATCGAGAAAATTATGTAGGATCCTCACGTACTTCAATTCAAATATTCAAAAAGAACATGGTGGTATATCTTGTAGCAGATACACAAAAACAGTGATTGGTTACATAAACTTCCCATTTATTCTATCATATCAGCTTAGAATGTCGTAATTGAATACACACGGGAGTATGCAAAATACATGTATAAACCTATCTTCGAACAATGAAGTGAGTCTCAATTTACTTAGTTGTGGTTGTTCTCCCAGAATTGAGCTTGGAGCCAATCAATTGTTCCCTTTTGCACCTGGAAAGCTTTGGCCAAGACATCATCTGAGATGGGTGGTTTTGATCCAAAGACCGCGTTGGCAATAGTAATAGCCCCAGGGTTCTGGCTGCTTAGTGCAGCGATCGCGACAGCTGGCTTGTCATGGACTGGGTTGAATTGGAAGTGTATGAGTCCTTGGGGGAACACAAACACGTCACCCTTGTTGAGAACCTTTGTGAATAGCTTGTTACCGTTGTCTGTGTTGGAGGTGACAAATCCAACATAGAGTGTACCCTCAAGCACGGTGAGAATCTCTGTGGCACGTGGGTGGGTGTGTAGCGGATTCTGACCTAATGGTGCGTAGTCAATGCGAGCCAGTGAGATGCCCAGGGTGTTGAGTCCAGGCAACTGCATGACATTGATCAAAGTGACATTGGATCCGACCTTGCTTTTCATAGTATCCCTAGGCTTGTCAAGGTTTGCTGCCTTGAAAAAGTCATCCACGTTCACGGCCATAGGGTCCTTGCAAACAAATCCATTCACCTTCACTGCATATACAAAGACGAAGGAAAATAGGTATATAGAGATCAGAAACATTAGGACACACATAAAACATTAATTAGAATGTTTGTTGTGACAAATGATTATTATTCGATCCTCAATTTACTACAAGAATATATAGCATGACTTAAAGTGAGTGCATGCATACCTGGAGAGTGTATGTCGGCTACACAAAAGTCCTGGAGCGGGCTAGGGTCAGAAGCAATGGCCTGAGAAGTGACCAATGCCAGAAAAGAAACAAGGAGAAAGTAGGTTGTGGGAGCCATCTGGATTAGTATTCCACTTGCTTTTATGTTTGTGCTCTTCGAACTCAGCTATAGAGCTTCTTGTTCAATTTGTGTGTCTCTGTTGATGCTTGGGGTATGGGGATGGTGTGTTTATATAGGCTGCCACAGCGGCAAGTGTGGCGACGGGAACGTGCTAATGACTGAAGAAGTCCAAGTTCAACCTACAAAGAAGAAACAGTCTCCGGCTGCTGGAACTTGCAGAGTAAACAACGCAATTATCTTATTGACATATCAACTTTTGCAAACCAACAACCTTGCTTTTAATATTTTCACACGCATGACACTAAAAAATCCATTGCAATTATCCTTTAAAATTACTTCTAGAATATTAGGAAGTAAACCATAAAATGGGGTTATGCCTAGTAATTAGGATATATATTTATCTAAATTTTAACACAGGCCCATGAGTCCTTTTGGACAACGTGGTTTGTTAATTGTTGATATGGAGAGATAATTTATTTTGTAATGGTGATTATGACATTCCTGGCCACCAGTAATCACGTTAGCTGACGGTGGACTATGATAGTTGTGTAAACAACAATAATGGATCAAATGGTCAATCCGTGCGTTTGTGCTTACATAAGGATAGAAAGAGTCAACTCCGATCCTCATGTTTCCAATGTTTACTTGGTCACCATTTTATACGGAACTAGCATACATGAATTAATCCGTGGAATGCTTCCGTACCAAGGTGGGAACGAACTGGTAAAGGGTAGCCACCGTGCACTTTTTACTTTTGAGTTAAATCATGTGAATCTTCTGTCTATCAGTACAGTGAGGTAAGTCATTTGGTTGCCTGCTCCCTGACTTTTTCAGATGATATCCGCAATTCATTAACGTCCTGCTGCATCAGGTAGCGACTTTTTTCTTTGAATCGATCATGCATTTGGCAGGACCGGCAGTGTTGACGTTGGCATTTCGCTGGGAGGCATATCTTAGTTAATAGGCAGAGGAGTAGCCAAGCCTATGAAAATCGTGACCCGTTCTCTCTTACGGGCTTATATCTACAGGTAATTAGTCCCTCGCCCACACATGCCATGTTTTTCACTTCTTTTTTGTGCTTAAATTTTTTGTGGTTGGTTCTTGCGTGATCCTAAGTCAAGAAAACATATATCACTGCCGCCGGTTGGACCCATCACTTGAGCCATCAGCCACTATCACTGCCGATTTTTAAGAAACCAACAGTGATGGGACCGGCACATAAAGTTAATTCTGTAGTAGTGCTCCCTCCCTGATCCTATTAACAAAGGAAGCGACCTGCCGTGAGCAGACTGAGCACACGTGGGGTAAGCTGCAGCGACAGGAGGACAAGTACGTGCTTGGCGAGCTGCATCTGCATCTACTGGATAGCTAGCACAGCTGCATGTGCGGGCAATGAGATGGGGTGGTGGTCCCAGGGGGGCAGTGGCGGGGCAGGATGATAACGCTAGAGTCATTGACCATGATGGTGGAGGTCAATGACATGAAGGGGAAGAGGCAGGCCGTCAACATCAACGGGAGGGCTAGGAGGCACCGGGGGCGGTCATGGAGGAGGCTTGGTGGCATCGGTGTCAAGGGGTAGGGTGGGGCATCAGACAAAGCTAGGTTCACTTGGATTTAAAGGTTTATGTTTCTTCTAAGAGACTATATGCCTTCATTTTTTTCCAAAGCCGAGCAGACCAGCCTAGGGGAATGGATGAGACATGGCTGGGCAAAGCTTACTTGGGGGTGAAGCGAAGGCAGCAGGGCAGATGATATCTGTCTCGTAATTTTTAGTTGTAGAAGAAAAGAGATGGAGCATCATTTGTTGGTTTCCGCGGTCCATTCAAGTTCTTAGTTGGAAACAATGAAGGAGGGAGGGAAAGAATTATGACCTTTAAAATGCCTCAAGGAGGGAGCAAAAATGATACTAGAAGTTATGAAATATATTTTTGTAAAAATATATTTGGAGCTCTAAATATCATATTAAGTATTATTAGATTAGTTATGTAATATATTTTAATAATAAATTGATTTAGAGATACAAAAACTTAAAAGAGTTTAATTTAGTTTAACCTAGAATTGTTTTCTTAGGTGGAGAGAGTAGTACGCCACCAATCTGCACGTAGATCTCAAGGTTGTCGTAGGGCTTTATATTCCGATGTGATTTTGAACAATTGTAGTACTGGTGAAACAAGAAACCTTAGTTTTATAAAGTAAGAGAGGTTAGAAAAGACTATAGTTTTAGCAATATTTTATTTTAAAAAAAATACAAAATACAAAATTTTTTACATCTAACATCTCTAGTTTTGAAAATCAAAGCATTTTATGAAATTATGGTAGTTTTCTGAAACAACAAAATATTTTGTATTCAAAGTAGGGATTAAGAGAGTTAGGTGGAACTACATTAATAGGAAAATGTTCGAGAACACATGATGAGGTTTTAAAAAGAGGGTCTTAGAGTTGATCTTATTAAAACATCATTGATGTTTAGTTTCTTGTCCGCAACCTACGTCCTTATTAAGGCGTGTCTTTTAGTGATTGCTTCATGTGCTAAGCAAGCCTTCTCAAGCTTGACTATTAATGTGGGTGTTACAACGACCAAGAGCTCTCCACCAACCCTCAAGCATTCAACTAGAGTTGCACTTCTCGAGGTGATGGACGGGGAACAACTTCAAAATGCACGCTTCGCGGAATTTGTAACACCCTAAATTTTGCTCCTTTGAAAATAGAGGAAAATTGATTTAATTTTGTATTTTTGTGCTCATAAAACAAAATAATAATAATATTTTTTATTAAATTAAAACTTACCATACGAGATTAGCAACATGTTTGAGCATGCATGCCACAACATTTTATTTATTGTGATGAGTGTTTTTAAACTAAAATTCAAAATGAATTCAAATTGAATTTCAAATGGTTTTCAAATGGCTTAGAAAATTTGGAAGAGAAAATAAAAGGAGAAACCTTCTCCCTCCCTGTTTTGGCCCGAGTGGCCCAACCCCCCCTCTTTGCTCTTGGGTCGGGTCCCATTCTCCCACGCATAGCCTGCCCAGCAAGACCACAACCCAGTAGGAGAGCCCGCACCGAGCAGCAGCTTGGCCCAGCTTCATCAGCAGCTGGCCTAGTGCGTCTCTCTCTCCCCTCCCACTGACCAATCGGGCCTACGCATCAGTGCCCCTCTCTTCTTCCACCTTGAGCCCTAGCAGGACTCCACCAAGGCGGAAGCCAAATCCCGTTTTCCACGGGATCGTTTGCCAACATGCCCAACCGACCTTTATATAGCTTTTGGCAATCATCCGCGACTCCCTTTTCGATCTACGAGACACATGGGTCGACTTAGCCGCTCTCCTGACGCACATTTGGATCTCATCGGAGAAGCAAGAAGGCCGTCGCCACCACTGTCCAAGCCCTGCGTTGTCCCAAGGTCATCGAGAACCCTTTGCTGAGCTTCGCCTCGCTCCTACGGAGATGCCGAGCCTCTTCTCCATCTCTCTCTCGTCCTGGTTTAGTCTCCAATGGATGTTGAACTCGTGCAGGGAGTAGTCATCCCCAAATCCCGATGCCGAACATCCTCGGGTCATCCTTGCCCCCACTTTTGCCTCTGGTGAGTTCACAACAAGCTCCTCTTGCTCCCTGTGAGTTATGGTGTCCGAAGTCGATGGATTGCAAAACTCCGACGAGGACGGACCGATTCTGGCCACAGCACCACTGCAGTGGCATTGTTCCGGCCGGCAGCCGCCACCCCCACTCTCTCTAATCTAATCTCAGCCCTAGGTTTTAGATCCAACGCTCCAGATTAGGCCGTAACCCTTCGTCTGGATCTTTTGTTAAAGAGCCCCTGCATTTTTGTCAAATAGAACCTGCAGTCGAAGCATATTCTCAAAATACGTATTCTATTTTTGAAAACGTAATTCCCGTTAGTTTAAATCAAAATACGTTTTCAGGATATTACAAGTTTTCCACTGATTTTATTTAGCTCATAAATATACGTTTTAACACCGATTTGACCCATTCAAATTATGTTAGATTCATATTCAAGAGAACTACATGTTAGTAAATTTATTTCACCAATTTGCAACTTTTTAATTTTGTGACCTTATTTAATTAATTACTTTTATAAAGGAAATCTTAGAAAATTCATATCTTCTCTATTTTAGCTCTGATTTTCGTGATCCTTACGTCGGTGTGATTGTAGCGATGTGTAGAATCCTTTTATCAACTTTTCTTATTGTTTTTCTACTGTTGGTGTACTATTCTAATCATAGCCTTGTTTGCTTTGTATATGTTTGGTCTTGATTGTTTGTGTGTCGATGATTGCTGATGGAGTATCGACGGTGAGCAGTTCATGGATGATCAAGAGTGCTACTACAAGCAGGACCAGAGAAATATGATCAAGGCAAGTATAGCATTTGGGTTTTCATTATGTGACCATGACCTTGTGACTTAATTAATGTTTAAGCAACAAACGATAAAAATGACTTTTTAGCAACTTGAGGATTTGTCTATTATGGCTCTGGCTTTAGCTTAGTAGGAAGACCTTTTCTAACTTGTTAGACTGACTCCAACAAGCTAGGCAAACCATTACCCAAACCTATTTTGGGTCCTGTACCGTGAAAAAAAAAACGCTTCCAACAGAATAGCCAAAGGGAACACCTATTTTGGGTAGAAGGGAAGAGGCAACCCAAATATGCGTTCTCTCCCTGTCTTCTCTCTCCTCGACCCAAATGGAGTCCGGTGGCTGTCTTCTCTCTCCCAATCCTCATCCCCTTCTGCTGGGATGCGCACCACACCTCCATCTCCGCCAGACGCGAAATAGACGACGGTCCGCAACGGGCTCGAAGCAGGAGAAGGCCTCCGCGAGCATGGCGCCGTCGGCGTGCGGCGAGAGGCCGTGGACGAAGAGCCGACAGTGCGGGGCGATGCGGTGGCTCCGCTTGGTCGTGGACAGCTCCTTTGGCTCCGCTGCCACCATCGTTGGTGGGGCTCCCGGCGCAGCGCACCGGCCGCCGGAGTAAGCCTGCGAGCAGCTGCAGGGGCAGGGTCGGCAGGGCTCCCATGCGCTCGACCGAAGCAGCAGCGGCGGAGCTTCTCTGTCCAAGGGAAACAAGAACTCCAGCCTAGTGTTGGGTGGGTCCATGGCAGGAGCGGGGCGCGGCCAGCATGGCAAGGCGGATCCATGGCAGGGAGTGGCGGGAGCAGGACGGCATGCCCGTGGCAAGCAGTCGGAGCGGCGGCACGGTAGTTTTGGGTCTCTGCTTTTGCGATAGCTGTTGGAGAAGGAATGTTTTGGGTTTGCTATCTATATACTGTGCGTGACCTAAATCAAAGAATAGGTCTCCATTTTAGGTTCTCTTTGTTGGAGATAGTCTTAGAGGTTACTCGTAAGGGCACTCGAGGGGCTTGCATTTTGGGTATAGTGCGGCCTCTGTCCTTATGTGTATAGGCTGCACATCATTGTGCCATTTGGAAGGTGGTTCTATATGTGCGCACTGATTGGGAACATGCGGCCCTAACTTGTCAGATGAACTTTTAAAAGGTTTCATAGTGAATCCTGCCGACCACCCTAGGAAGGGGGTTAAGAGACTCGCGACCTCGGGTGAAAGGGTAAATCATTACTCATGGATAAAGATGTACAACCTCTGCAGAGTGTTTAATAAACTAGTATACTAGCTATGCTCATGGTCATGAGCGGCCTTGGGGACTCTTACATTAAAGATGATGATTCTTATTATGTTATTATGCTCAATGTTTATTGTTTTATGCTCTACATTATTTATATCACATTGATCATGAGTTTGTGGGATCTGCTACTACCTTATTGCTATATTTGTGGAGTTCGACAGGGACTCACTCTTGCTATTTCCCCCACACCTCAGGAGAAGCTTTAGGCTTGTGATCATGAGTTGATACCCGAAGTCTGGATTTATCTTCCGTTGTTTTTGCTGCCTAAGGTTATCACTGATTTACTAAGTACGTTATATGATTTATGCATTGTCTATTGATATTACTCTTATTTATAGCTATATGTGAGATTTGACCTTTAAGACTCATATATAGTGTATATATGATTTTGTCCTTAAAATCAGGTATTACAGAATTGCTTGACAAGGAAGCTAGCAAATATCTGAGCAGCATCATTGAGATAGCAAAGAGGGATCTACTCTGTTGGCGGGCCTTGATAAAGGCGCTGGCGTTGCCTAGGGTTCGCAAGGACTCATATATAGTCTATTGATCAACTTCTCGCCCAAGAATGTCACATGTCATTGAGGGCATCGCTTATGCAAGAGAGAGGTTGCAGCAGCCAATCTCCAACTCTCCATGCGGCTGTGCAGAGGAAAGCCGGGCGAAATCATGGTTAGCTTCCGGTCTACCTTGTTGATGATGGAACAGAATCAAAAGGGACCAGCAGGCAACTTGCCATTCAGCACTAGAGGGCCAATAGGTAGCCCGCCAGTCAGCAGCTAGCACTGCAGCAGCCCCATTGTTGGAACTGCAAAACAATTTTAATTTTCATGGGATTGTTTGTTGCTTTTGAGGATGTCAGCAAGTTTGCATCAACATCAGTGATAAATTATCTTCTGAACAAGGATATGAACTTTCATTTGTCTTTCTCTGTTGCTAAAAGCATACTAAAGGCGACGTCGCTTTGACTTTTTTTGGACATATTATTATATCTGGATACATACCAAAATGGTTGCAATAAAAAGTCAAGGGACTTGTAATTTGGGACGGAGGGAATACTAATTAAAGGACACCATATTTTCGATGAATATTTATGTTCTGTTCTGTTCTTTCTTTCTTCTGAAAGGAAGGCGCAGTTCATCCTTTCCATGACACTTTCAGTCTTCCCATCGAAGCACTAGCTCCTTTTACTCTCAGTTCGGACACAACAAATATTCTGAATTATTAATTTGTTCAATAGACAACAAGGTACCAGTTTCTAAATGTAAGACTTCTTTCAGGAGGTAATTTGTTAGCTACCCGGTTACTGCATGTTCATCCATCTCGATTTGTCGGACAGTGAAATTTCCTGAATGTTGGTCGTAGCTACCATCTAGTTACTGCAATGCATTAGTGCAATCTTGCTAGCTCCCATATCTGAAGTGAAATTTCCTGAATGTTGCCTCGTGATTACAAACTTATCTCAAGCTCCTAATCGCTAGCTCCCAATTTGCTTCTCATGTGTGTGAACTTTTGTGTTGAATTTGTAAAGTGAATTTTACTAGTCATTACATTGTTGGAATTGGATGTGGCCACGTATGGTACTTGATCTCCGTTACTATATGAATCTAGCTAGTGGAACACACTGGTCGTTGGCTCCAAGGAGACTGGAGTCCAAGGCCTACTGGGTCGATTAATTTAGTCTTAGCCGATCTACCGGTTGATAGTTCAGTTTAGCCTAGTAATTTGGAAAGGCTCCATGCAATATTCATCTCCAAATTAATGTCAAGAAATATTGTTGATATATGTAACGGCATATCATATACAAACAATATCCAATAAATTATGTAGGATCCTCACGTACTTCAGTTCAAATATTCAACTAGAACATGGTGATATAGCTTGTAGGAGAAACACAAAAATAGTGATTGGTTACATACACTTCCCATTTAATTATTCTACCATATTGTCTTAGCATGTCATAATTGAATACACACGGGAGTAATGCAAAATACATATATAAACCTATCTTCATACAATGAAGTGACTCCCAATTTACTTAGTTGTGGTTGTTCTCCCAAAACTGAGCTTGGAGCCAATCAATTGTTCCCTTTTGCACCTGGAAAGCCTTGGCCAAGACATCATCTGAGATGGGCGGTTTTGATCCAAAGACCGCGTTGGCAATAGTAATAGCCCCAGGGTTCTGGCTGCTTAGTGCAGCGATCGCGACAGCTGGCTTGTCATGGACTGGGTTGAATTGGAAGTGTATGAGCCCTTGGGGGAACACAAACACGTCACCCTTGTTGAGAACCTTGGTGAATAGCTTGTTACCGTTGTCTGTGTTGGAGGTGACAAATCCAACATAGAGTGTACCCTCAAGCACGGTGAGAATCTCTGTGGCACGAGGATGTGTGTGTGGAGGATTCTGACCTAATGGTGCATAGTCAATGCGAGCCATCGAGATGCCAAGGGTGTTGAGTCCAGGCAACTGCATGACATTGATCAAAGTAACGTTAGATCCGACCTTGCTCTTCATGGTGTCTCTAGGCTGGTCAAGTTTTGCTGCCTTGAAGAAGTCATCTGCGTTCACAGCCATTGGGTCCTTGCAAACAAATCCATTCACCTTCACTGTATGCATAGACAAAGGCAAATAGTTAGATGAAGAACATGTCATTAGGCCATACCTAGAAATGCTTGTTGTATGTAGATGTTTGTTTGAACAAATGATTCTTATTTGATTAGAGATTTAGTATAAGAAAACAGCTTGAGTTAAAGCGAGAGTATGCATACCTGGAGAATGTTTGTCGGCAACACAAAAGTCTTGGAGGGGGCTAGGGTCAGAGGCAGTGGCCTGTGAAATGACAAATGCTACAAAAGAAACGAGAATGAAGTAGCTGGAGGCAGCCATTTGGTTTTGCACACGCTTTTTGTACGTGTTTGCAGTCTCTGAATTCAGCTATGGAGCTTCTTAGCTTGTGGTGTTTGTGTCTGTCTTGTTGATGCCTTCGCCATGGGGATGGAGAGGTTATATAGCCTGCCGCATGCTCATGTGGCAACGTGTACGTGTTAATGGCTGAAAAAGTTATAAGTTGAACCTATCAGGAGAACTGATCGAAGAAACAGTCTTGGCAGTGATATCGACTTTCCAAACCTACCCTACTTTTAATAATATTTTCACACGCACCATACGACTAACAAAATCAGCGTGCATGGTCTCTTTGCTTGCAGTTGCAGCACAGCATATATATATTACCAAAGTGTACTCTTTGTTTTCTTTTTGTGTTTCTAGGTGTCTGGGTTCAAGCATACTATCATCGTTTTAAATATCAATTTTACAAATTGGAAGAAAACCACAAAATCAAGATTTCTAGTGGTCACATAAATTGATTGAAATTTTAAAACCTTTGGAAGTAAACCGCAAAATGGAGGAGATCGGTTAGTGGATTCGAATTTGGATAAAACCGATAATTTGGACATCCATTTGAGCATCAGATGCATGAAAAGACATTGGTATGAGTGCGTTGCTGATGGTGGACAGTGATAGCTGCGTAAACAAGAAAAATGGTTCATCAGACAATCTTTGCTTGTGCTAACGTAAGTATGGAAACAGTCAACTCACAAAGAAATATAGAAATAGTCTACAATGCGAAAGTATATGACCGTCATATAAAATCTTTATTACTTTTTCCACTTCATATCATTATAACTATCCAACAATCTCCATATATTTCGTCATTCAAGACGATTAATGTTTCCATTGTTTGTTTGGTGGTCACCTTTTTTTTTGCTTGTGAGAACTGTGGTACACGCTTTACTAGGTCAAGCACTGATTGCTTCTTAGTAGCTTTACACTAATACGTGAAGTATATGGATTGCTTAGCGGGCATGATTTAAACCAGAACTTATATAAAATAAAACTACTTTTTTCCCTGTCAATCTTTTGTTGGTTGATATTTTACTAGCTTATGGTCTAACATGCTTATTTTCTTGCATTTCATCACCATTGGTTCTGACTGTGATAGTTGCGTATACAAGAGAAATGCTTCAAAAGGTCCGTCGATGGTTGTGCTAACATATGTATAGAAAGAGTCAACTCCTCGCTAATAAAAGGTAGAAAGAGTCAACAGTGGGGAAGCCTGTCTATAACACATGTATATATAGTATCTTCACCTTGATCATATAACTATTTAATATATAATCTCCATCTCGTCATTCGCGACCACTATACAGCAGAAAGAGTCAACTCATGTTTCCAATGTTTACTTGGTCAACTGGAATGCTTCCGTACCAAGGCAGGGACGAACTTGGTAAAAGCCTAACAGGGTAGCTACAGCACGTTTTACCTTTGAGTTAATCTAGAGGTGAAGTATCTATCGGTACAAGACCAAACCATCATCTGTTCTTTGTGCTCCACCACACGGTCATCCCATAATGCTGCAGCCTGCTATTGCCACAGCATTAGGAAAATATATTTTTTCTTTTCACCAGATCCCAGACTTTTTGATATGATACTGGTAGGGATGAAAACGGACCAGATACGGACAGATATCACCAATATCATATTTGTTTTCATATTTTTGGTCGGATTCGGATTCGAATACGGATAATGTCAACCATGTCATAAGATAGGATTAGATGTCGACATTATAAATATACGATTTAAGTATTCGGATACGGATACAGTATTGGATGTTGAATATTCCGACTCGAATACGGATAGATCTGAACTCCTCTAAACGAATTCGGTCTCGAATACGGTCGGAAAATAACCGTACCGTTTTCATCCCTGAACACTGGCCCTTCATTGACGTCCGGCTGCACCTGATAGTGACTTTTTTTTTTGGGATCGATCAAGCATTTGGCTTCTGGCTACCCATAAGGCCATAACTAGGGATCACTGCCGGTTTGGAACCAGCTTTTACTTCCAGATTTTGATCTGGCATTGGTTAATCGGCTGTGTTGACCTTGAAGTTTCACTAGATCCTAACATAGGGTCATGTTACATCCCTGATCCCCTCTAGCTAGAATCGCTCGCGGACTCAGGGGCTACACCCCTCAAGTATACCTTCTGGCCAACGATAGGGCAGAGCCCTAGTATGCTCACCGCCTCTGCTCGGGGCTCCTGATCAATGGGATGCTCGGCCCGATCCCCTGGCCCCGGTCTCCAGCACAGGCCATCTAGGCTAGAACCTGTTAGAAAATTAGACATTTTAATGTTTGATTTAATCTAAAAAATTACGCATAATATTGTGGTGGTATATATGTGCACGTGTGCAATTTTATCACTACTCAGTTTAGAGATAAACATTGCAAGAACTACTGCAACTACAACAGACATACTGAAAATAAAAGTCAATCGATTAGGATTGTACCCCGAGGAGGGACCAGTGCCGAAGGCACCGGCGGCTCCATTCGCACTAGTCGACATAGTGCGTTGCGTGAAGTAGCGGACCACAGTCGATGCAGGAAGATGTTCGCAGTGCAGTCCCGCGAACGTCCACCAGGAAAAAGACGAAGACGCAGTAGTCGATCTCGATCCACCGGAGTGGAAGAAGATGATCTCGTCGGTGAGCAGTCGTGGAAGACGCTCCCCAAAAATCTGATTGCCTGCACACCCGAGCAGGTGTGTCGATGTAGGAAGTCGTGTTTCGGAGGCCTGCTCTCCCGATCTCTGTGCGCGCAGAGGTTCGGGACGGGGACGAACAGAGAGCAACTCGACCGGAAGAGAGAGGACTGATTGTGTCCTGCAGGTAAGGAAAGAGTGTCACACGTATGGAATATATAGGCCCCAGGTGGAAACGTCTGATTGATGACAATTAATCACATTTAATTGCCATAAACCGAGTCAATCAATTAGCAATTAATTGCCATTAATTACACAACGGTAAGATCTTGTTTTCCTCCCTTTCCTTATTCACCACGTGTGTGCCATGTCACGTCTGGTCCTCGTGTGTCATCTCGATAAGACAAGACAAGCACGCACGCACGCACGCACGCCACGCCACGCCACGGCTCGGCGGCGGCGGCGCGCGCGCGTGTGGCACCCTTTTTCCCTTCCTCAACTTCTCCATAGGAGCTAACAAAGGCCACCTATTTAAGTTGAGTTAACATATGGTCAATCATCAATACGGTACTAAACCGTTTTCATTATAGCATTTATTATGGGCACTTGAATTAATCATCAAATATAATTATGGGCTAAAGGCCCATTATATTCAACAATCCCCACCTATTTCTAGGGCACATAAGAAAAGCTCTCGAATTTCCATATCGTTTCATATAGCAGTCGTTTCAGTGGAGACTGTTAAGTTGAACTTCCACTTAGAGTACAGACTACACTTAGTCACAACTTGAACAATGGACTATGCCTTGAATTGCAAGTTTTCTGTGATATAAGCTTCATCTAAATTCATAACTGATACAGGGTTGCATGAACATCCCCTCTAGTTGAAGCATATAAGTCATACTTCTAGCCCATTCATGAGTATCTAGAGATCACCCAAATCTCATAGACTGTGACTAACAGTCAAACTCATATAGGTGTATTCCTTAAAGATGTTCTGTAGGACAACATCTATCGCTTCACAAGCCGCTTTGGAATACATTAAGGTATATAACCAGCCTTCCTTACAGACTTAGGAAAGAAGTGCAATTGAGATCAGTTAAGTAAAGGGTCTTTCCTCACAATCTACTTCTGGCTTGTTTCACCATTCTACTTCACGGGATCTCCGATCCTATAGAATAGGTTGCCACCATGGTAGACCTCACGTGGGTCTCAAACCCATCTCACTCGATGCACTATCTATCACATTACGGGATAGTCCCTTTGTGAATTGATCTGCCAGATTCTTAAATGTATGGACATAGTCCAATGCTATAACTCCGGAGTTTCTCAATTTTCTGACAGTCTTCAAACGCCGTTTGGCATGCCTAGTAGACTTCATGTTGTCCTTAGAACAGTTGACTTTTGTGATCACCGTTTGATTGTCACAGTTCATGGAAATAGCCGTCACAGTTTTTTCAACCACCGGTAGATCCATCAGGAGTTCGTGAAGCCACTCGGCCTCAGTGCCGGCGGTGTCTAATGCTGTGAGTTCTGCTTCCATGGTTGACTTCGTTAAGATAGTCTGCTCGCAAGACTTCCATGAAACAGCGCCACCTCCAAGCAAAAACACATATCCACTTGTGGCCTTTAACATCAACATCAGATATCCAATTTGCATCACAATAGCCCTCTAATACCTTTGGGTATCCGGTATAGTGAATGCCATAGCTCACAGTACATTTCAGATAGCGCATCACTCTCTCAAGAGCTTGCCAATGAATATCTCCCGGATTTGACACAAACCGACTAAGTTTGCTCACTGCAAACGAGATATCAGGCCTCGTGGCACTTGCAAGGTACATCAATGAGCCTATAATTTGGGAGAATCTTAGTTGATCCCTTGCTATTCTTTGATTTTTCCTCAATAGCACACTAGGATCATAAGGCGTAGGAGCAGATTGACAGTCACTATACCCAAAGCGACTTAAAATCTTTTCCACATAGTGGGATTGCACAAGTGTAATCCCACCATTACCTTCTCTTGAAAGCTTAATGTTTAGAATAACATCAGCTTCTCCCAAATCTTTCATCTCAAAGTTATTAGACAAAAAGTCTTTAACTTCCTTGATCACATCAAGGCTTGTCCCAAGGATCAGTATGTCATCCACGTACAGACAAAGGATCACACCTTCACCCCCACCAAACCTATAGTACATACATTTGTCAGCTTCATTAACAGCAAAGCCGACAGAAGTTAAAGTTCTGTCAAACTTCTCATGCCATTATTTTGGAGCTTGTTTTAGGCCATATAGGGATTTTAATAACTTACACACCTTGCCCTGTTGACCACTTGTTACAAATCCATCAGGCTGATCCATATAGATCTCTTCCTCCAACTCTCCAATTAGGAAAGCTGTCTTCACATCCATCTGATGAATGAGAAGACCATGAGAGGCAGCCAAAGATAGTAACACTCGAATTGTGGTCAAACGGGCAACAGGTGAATAAGTATCAAAGAAATATTCCACTTCTCTTTGGGTATAACCCTTAGCCACAAGCCTAGCCTTGTACCTCTCAATTGTACCATCAGGCCTAAGCTTTTTCTTGAACACCCATTTACACCCTATAGGTTTACACCCATAAGGCCGTTCAACCACTTCCCAAGTTCCATTAGACATTATTGAATCCATCTTAGTCCTTATTGCTTCCTTCCACAAGTTAGCATCAGGAGAGGAAAGTGCCTCTTTAATGGTTGTTGGGGTATCATCCACGAGGTACACAATATAGTCATCTCCAAAAGACTTCACTTTTTTTTTGTCTTTTGCTCGTTCGAGTGACTACATTATCATCCTCCTCAGGATAGTGAACATGAGGTTCCTCAGATTGTTCTATCGGAATAAATTGCTCATGGTAATTTATAGACTCATGACTAGAAATATTAGGTGTACTTTTCATAGGAAACTCAGTTTCAAAGAATGTTGCATCTCTTGATTCTATTATAGTACCAACATGCATATCTGGTACTCCAGAATTTATAATTAAAAATCTATACCCTACGCTGTGAGTAGCATAACCAAGGATAATACAATCAACTGTCTTAGGTCCGAGTTTGCGTTTCTTGTTTATTGGCACATTCACTTTAGCGAAACAACCCCAAGTACGCAAATAGGAGACATTTATTATTTTATTTTCCCATTCCTCAAATGGTGTGATTTCTTTATTCTTTGTAGGAACTCTATTCAGGGCATAACATGCTGTCAATATCGCCTCACCCCACCATTCTTTAGATAGTCCCGAAGTCTCTAACATGGCGTTAACCATCTCAGTTAGAGTACGATTCTTTCTTTCAGCAATCCCATTGGACTGTGGTGAGTATGGCGGTGTCCTCTCATGAATAATTCCATGTTCTACGCAGAAATCAGAAAAATCACTTGAAAAATATTCTCCACCACGATCGGACCTTAAGCGTTTAATTTTCCTCTCAAGTTGATTTTCTACTTCAGCTTTATAGGCTTTAAAATATTGTAATGCTTCATCCTTTGTTTTAAGCAAGTACACATGACAAAATCTAGTACAATCGTCTATAAATGTAATGAAGTATCGTTTACCACCTTTAGTCAACTCACCATTCATCTCGCATAGATCGGAATGGATTAATTCTAATGGTGCCAAGTTCCTCGCCTCCGCAGCCTTGTGAGGCTTGCGAGGTTGCTTAGATTGCACACATACATGGCACTTAGAACCTTTGACTAAATTAAATTTCGGGATTAAATTCATATTTGCTAGCCGCGTTAAACAACCATAATTAACAAGACAAAATCGCGAATGCCAAACTCATTCGAAATAATAGTATGGTTCACGATTTTATTACACACATCATGCATAGATAAGCGGAACAAGCCTCCGCAATCATAACCTTTACCAATAAAAGTTCCAAACTTTGAAAGTATAATTTTATTGGCCTCAAAGACTATATTGTAGCCATCTCTGTAAAGCTGTGAGCCGCTAACTAGATTTTTTTTTATGGAGGGGACATGCTGCACGTTCTTCGTCAGCACCGTCTTTCCCGAAGTGAACTTCACAATGACCGTACCAACACCAAGAACACGCGCATGAGAGCCATTCCCCATCAGTAAGACTCCAGTGTCGCCGGCCTGATAAGAAGAAAACAAAGAGATGTCAGCACATACATGAAAATTAGCCTCAGTATCCATCCACCACTCAGATGAATGACAGACTGAAAGAACAATAGATAAATAATTACCATACCAAGATGTTCCTCCTTCAGCCTCGGTAATGACCATATTCACTGACTTTTTCTCTTCTCGTTTGAATTTGCGATGTGGACAAGCACTTGCCCAGTGGTCATCGCTACCGCAAACAAAGCAGCCTCTATCTGTCTTTTTCTTCTTAAAAGTTGCAGTTTGCTTTGGCTTCAGATTTGTCCCTTGCTTGTTCTCTTGCTTGTTCTTTTTTTATTACGGAATGCGAATTGCCTTTTCTTTTGCACCACATTGGCACTAGAAGACTCAACGCCTTCTCCTCAACATCAAGAGTTCCCATGAGTTCGGCAAGACCAAACTCTTTTCTCTGATGTTTTAGAGAAGTAGCAAAATCCTTCCAAGAAAGTGGCAGCTTAGCGATTATACCACCGGCCACAAACTTTTCAGGCAACACACAAGAGAATTGTTCTAATTCCTTAGCTAGTGCCTGTATCTCATGTGCTTGTTCAATCACAGAACGGTTATCCACCATTTTGTAATCAAACAGTTGCTCCATGAGGTACAGCTCGCTACCAGCATCAGAAACCCCGAACTTGGCCTCAAACGCATCCCATAATTCCTTAGCAGTGGTGCAAATGATATAGTTGTCAACATACTTTTTATCGAGCGCACTAATCACGGCGCCTCTAAAGAGGTTATCCGCTGCCATGAACGTTTGCTCCTCATCAGGAGTAAACTGTTCCGGCTTCCCCTTCGCGGCGTTGTAGCAACTCATAGCAGTTAACCACAATTTCATTCTCGCGCGCCACCGCTTATAGTTTGAACCATCAAACGCATCCGGTTTTAACGCAGCAGCAAAACCACTAACACAAAAATGCCTAATATCAGATTTTGGATTGTTACAAAATTAGACATTTTAATGTTTGATTTAATCTAGAAAATTACGCATAATATTGTGGTGGTATATATGTGCACGTGTGCAATTTTATCACTACCTAGTTTAGAGATAAACATTGCAAGAACTACTGCAACTACAACAGACATACTGAAAATAAAAGACAATCGATTAGGATTGTACCCCGAGGAGGGACCAGTGCCGAAGGCACCGGCGGCTCCATTCGCACTAGTCGATATAGTGCGTTGCGTGAAGTAGCGGACCACAGTCGATGCAGGAAGATGTTCGCAGTGCAGTCCCGCGAACGCAGTAGTCGATCTCGATCCGCCGGAGTGGAAGAAGACGATCTCATCGGTGAGCAGTCGCGGAAGACACTTCGATGTAGGACGTCGGGTTCCGGAGGCCTGCTCTCCCGATCTCTGTGCGCGCAGAGGTTCAGGACGGGAACAAACAGAGAGCAACTCGATAGAAAGCGAGAGGACTGATTGTGTCTCGCATGTAAGGAAAGAGTGTCACGCGTATGGAATATATAGGCCCCAGGAGGAAACGTCTGATTGATGACAATTAATCACATTTAATTGCCATAAACCGAGTCCATCAATTAGCAACAATACAAGAACGCACGCACGCCACGCCTCGGCACGGCACGGCTCGACGGTGGCAGCGGGGCGCGCGCGCGTGTGGCACCCTTTTTCCCTTCCTCAACTTCTCCATAGGAGCTAACAAAAGCCACATATTTAAGTTGAGTTAACACATGGTCAATCATCAATACAGTACTAAACCGTTTTCATTATAGCATTTATTATGGGTTCTTTAATTAATCATTAAATATAATTATGGGCTAAAGGCCCATTATATTCAACAGAACCTAGCGCCCCGAGCACCCAAGGCTCTGGGGCTGCAGTGTTGTCTGATGGACGCAGTGCTGTCCTCCATGCTTCCGACAAGGTCATGCACGGGGCGTGACAGAAAGGGGACAAATCTCCGGCACAGTAGGGCCATTTCCCCCCTCTCTACACACCTTCCTCTCTGACACCTTCCTCTCTGACAGTGGCGGAGCTAGGATTTTATAGTTGGGTATTCCACGTATAAAAAATTTTCTATGTATATGTGCAATAGTAATAGGGGACAAAATCAATACAAAATTGATCCTGGTGCAGCTCAAGTAGTACATATAATTTTTTTAAAATATATGCTAGGTAAAATATTTGTTTATCCTAGTAACAAGACATCAGGCAAAGTGAGCCTAGTATCGCCCCTGATAATAATCAAAGTATATATAAATTCTTTATCTATGTTACAAGAATACAATGCAACATTTCTTTAAAAAAATCAAAACGCAACAAAAAAAAAGAAGAAAATGAAACCTTCAATTTTTACTTTGAAGAATAAAAAAATAGATGTGGGATCTTTGTGTTCACCTTGTTGTTGCTTCAAGCCATATATGAGAAAGGCGTTGAGGGGGAGCCATATATGATAAAGCCTACAAAGACCACTGACCACCGCCGCCGCCAGAGGAATGCCGTCGATGGGGTTTCTTTCTGATGAGTTCATGGGCAGCCGCTACTAGTTGTTCTACTAGGCTTAGAGCAACTTCAAGAGTTTAACTATTCTTATTGTTTATGCTATTTTAGAATTTGTATAGCAAAAGTAGACTCCAACTAATATGCTATCTAATTTTGTAAAATAGAAAGTTGGCTTTCCCTTGATTTTCGGTGGCTATATATAGCTTCTTACAGACGCTAACTGTAAGACTTTGTAAAGTAACAAGAATGTTGTAGATCTCTTATTTTTTAGAAATTTTCTATTGGACAAAATAGCTAAGCAATAGAATTTGATAATTAATTTTAGCCAGACTATTGGAGTTCTTTTATGGGCTACATATTTGCAACATTCAATAAACTAACATATATGCTGATTATACATGTGTGTGTATATATATACATATATTTGTGTTTGTCACCAAAATCATGGGTATTCCATGGAATACATGGGTATACCCCTGGCGCCGCCCATGCTCTCTGATCCTCTCAAGGAATGGCTCAGAGTATGACTTTAACGACATCAACTACTACTCTCCATCTCGCGTGTGCTTCGACATTGATAGCGACAACCTTGCCAAGAATGCTCCTGAACTTAGGAACTATTCTTCTGATATTCTAATTGGACTATGGCTATTGCTATAATTAGAGGGCTCTAAATGAATTATTTATTTATCTATTATGATGCTTAATATGTACTTATCATTTATATATATACACTGTCGTATAAGATTTAGAAGTCATTTAGGACAATGACACAGTCTCCAAAACACAAGACCTCTTATTTTTATAAAAATATCTAGGAAAAAATGATATATGTATACTTTTATGAAAGTATTTTTCAAGACAAATCTATTCATATAATTGAAACATTTGCAAACTCAGCATTTAAAAGTTATTGATGATTTATATTCTCAATGTTTGACCCAAACTTGTCCAAAATGACTAAATCATATAGAAAGGGAGTATATATATCTTTATCATGTGAGTGTATGATATTGATTAAATCTTTCATATGTAAACTTTAGTTATCAATACTATATATTCATCCAAAGTTATACCTTCCCAGTGGTAAAATTATAAATTGATTATCTATCCGCTTGCATACATGATATCTACACTTCATTAACTTGGTACTGCATCTGGTCAAGCGTTTGGCTGCTCACTATATATACCCCATATAACCGGCAGTCATATAAATTACATTAATTTTTTGATTAAAGTCATGGTGGCAGAGCCACAACACGGACACAATTACAATTATAGTAGAGAAATACTGACCATTTATTTTATTATCATTAGTAGCATAGAAATAATAAAAACATACAGTAGTAAGTAAAGTGCAAAAAAATTCTATATTCCCATACAAATTATTGCAGAACTCATACAATGGCCGAACATGATTTATTTAGTTGTGGTTGTTCTCCCAGAACTGAGCTTGAAGCCAATCAATTGTCCCCTTTTGCACCTGGAATGCCTTGGCCAAGACATCATCTGAGATTGGTGGCTTTGATCCAAAGACTGCGTTGGCAATAGTTATAGCCCCAGGGTTCTGGCTACTTAGTGCCGCGATTGCGACTGCTGGCTTGTCATGTTTAGGATTGAATTGGAAGTGGATGAGCCCTTGGGGGAATACAAACACATCACCCTTCTTGAGAACCTTGGTGAATAGCTTGTTGCCATTGTCTGTGTTGGAGGTGACAAATCCAACATAGAGTGTACCCTCAAGCACGGTGAGAATCTCCGTGGCACGTGGGTGGGTGTGTGGCGGATTCTGACCTAATGGTGCATAGTCAATGCGAGCCAACGAGATACCTAGGGTGTTGAGTCCAGGCAACTGCATGACATTGATCAAAGTGACATTGGATCCAACCTTGCTTTTCATTGTGTCCCTAGGTTTGTCAAGGTTTGCTGCCTTGAAAAAGTCATCTGCATTCACAGCCATGGGGTCCTTGCAGACAAATCCATTCACCTTCACTGCATATACAAAGACAGAAAAATAGGTACATAACGATCAGAAATCATTATAATTAGGACATACATAAAACTCTAGTTTCTGTTCTGACAAATAATTCCAATTTGATATGTGATTTAGTACAACAAGACATAGTGCATTATTTAATGTTAGTGCATGGATACCTGGAGAGTGTATGTCGGCAACACAGAAGTCCTGGAGCGGGCTTGGGTCAGAAGCAATGGCCTGAGAAGTGACCAATGCTAGAAAAGAAACGAGGAGAAAGTAGGTGGCTGGAGCCATCTTGTTGTCTCCGAACTCAGCTATAGCGAGCTTCTGGTTGAGTTTGTATCTCTGTTGATGCTTTGGGCATGGGGATAGTGCGTTTATATAGGCTTGCCACAGCGGCAAGTGTGGTGACGTGAACGTGTTAATTACTGAAAACTTCCAAGTTCAACCTACCAACAGAAGAAACAGTCTCCGGCTCGTAGAACCTGCACATGAAACAACACAATTATCTTTTTACTATACCAACCTTTTCAAACCTACCTTGCTTTTAGTATTTTCATTTCACACTCATTCCAGTAAACAAATATTATGTGATCTCTTTGGAACGTGTTCCTTCTTTTCTTTTGTGTTTTTGGGAGGAAGGGTCATGCTGGGCGGTTCGTAATCCCTTTTTACAGGCGGTTTGGCGAACCGTCTGTGTTTGGTGGCCTGTGGAAATAAATTTTTTCACAGGCGAGTAATTGAGAACCGCCTGTGGAAATGCATTTCTACAGGTGGTTCAGTTATGCCAACCACCTGTAGAAATCTTTTTCTGGAAAATACGAAATCGGTTTTTAAAAATAGGAAAAATAAAGATTTTAATATCAGGGAAGGCCCACTGACTATTCACCCGCCCGTCTCCGTCTGATAGGTAATAATAAAAATAAAAGATATGAAGAAAATATTAGAAAGATCTAGATTTTATTTGTATAAAAAACTATTAGAGATTAATATGAAATAAGAATAAAAATTTTAGTACAGATAACATGATTAACTAGTTAATTAGACAATTAAATATCTAATCTATGGGGTGTATTAAAGGAGTTATGGGAAGGTTTGGGGGTGCCAGGCCCCCTCAGGCCCCCGTTCCCTCCGCCACTGGCTTCCGGTCTGCCTCGGTGATGATGTACCAGAATCAATCGGATAACAGCAGCAGGCAACATGCCATTCAGCATTAGACGGCCAATAGGTAGCTCACCAGTCAGCAGCACTGCAGCAGCCTCATTGCCCAAGGAATTGTTCAAGTGAGGAAAACATTTTTAGTTTCTATGGTATTGCTTGTTGCTATTGAGGATGTCTGCAAGTTTGCATCAACATCGGTGATAAATTATCTTCAAAACCAAGATATGAGCTTTCATGTGTCTTTCCCTGTTGCTAAAAGCGTACTAATTAAAGGACGCCATGTTATGGATGAATATTTATGTTCTGTTCTTTCTTCTGAAAGGAAGGGCGTAGTTCACCCTTTCAATGACACTTTCAGTCTCTTCCCAACCAAACACCACCTCCTTTTGCTCTCAGTTTGGACACAACAAATAATCTGAATTATTAATTTGTTCAATGGATAAAAAGCTACCAGTTTCTAACTGTTAGCTACCCGGTTACTGCATGTTCATCCATCTCAATTTGTCAGACTCCGAAATTTCCTGAATGTTGGTAGCTACCAGGTTACTCCAATACATTAGTCGAGTCTTGCTAGCTCCCAATTGCTTATCTTAAGTGAAATTTCTTGAATGTTGACTCATGATTACAAACTTATCTGAAGCTCCCAATTTGCGTAACACCCAAAATTTGCTTTCAAATTAATAGGATTTAAATTGATTTATTCAAATATTTCTGTGAGCATTTAAATTAGTGAAGAAATAAATTTTATTGAAATTTAAAATTCAACATAGAGTTAGAAACTTGTTTATGCATACATGCTGAAGCATATCTTATTGTTGTTTTGATTGCTTTGGGGTGGATTTTGGTTGCTCTAAAAATTCTATTTGGAAAAGGCTTTGAAAATTAAAATAGAAAAAAAAGAAACGGGAAAAGACCTCATCCAGCGCCCAGCCCAACTCCCCATCGGCCCAGCCCCCGTTCCTCCCCCGCGACCCAGCTAACCGCCCCGGCCCACTTCTTTCTCCGGCCCAGCAGCGCGCCCCTCCCCTTTCTCCCTTTCTTTCTCTCGCTGCCATCTGGAGCCCACACGTCGGCGACTTACCTTTCTTCTTCCTCAGGTCGTGGCCGAGACGGTCTCTCCTTCTCTCACCGAGATGGAAACCCATCCGGTAAATCCGGGATTTGGTGCTGGGATTCCCAAATCAAGCCCTATAAAGTTTTGTGGTCTCCCCGCGCACTCCTCTTTCCATCCACAACATTGGGGAATCCCTAGATAACTTCTATCGCCGCTGGTTGGATCTCGCCGCAAACCAAAGATTGCCGCCGCCATCGTTCTTCCTCGGTGCTGCCCCAGAGCCGCCTAAATCGTGACGCCGAGCTTCGTATTGCTCCTACAAGGGTTCTGAGCCTCCCCTTTTATCTCTATCGCGCCCTACAGCTCCCTCATCGATGCCGTACCTTGCAGGAGTGCCCGGTCCGCCATCTCAAGCCGTCGGACGCCTTCAAGCTTTTCCCGAGCCTTGATTTTGGTCTGGTGAGTTCGCAGCAAGCTTCTACGCCTTCCCATTCTTTTCGTTTGTTGAATCGTGCACTGAATCGTGAAAACGACGAACTCCGGCGAGGAGTTCTGCCCTCCGGCAATGGCGCCACCGCGCTGGCCACTGTAGCTGGCCGGAGCTCCCTCCCTCTCTCCCCAGATCTGATCTGCACCGTTCCATCGCGATCCTACGGCCGAAAAAGAAGGATACCCCTTCGCCCGGCCGTTTTCTTAAAGAGACCCTCTGGAATCTCGTATTAGAACCCGCAGTCCAAGGCACATTCACGAAAGGCATATTCTGTTTTTGAAAACGTAAAGTCTGTCGGTTGATTCAAAATACATTTTCTGATATTTACAAGTTTGCCACTGATTTGATAATGCTCATAAAATGCTCTTTTTAGCTCCGATTTTGTCCATTCAAATTTCGTTAGATTCGTATTCACGAGCTCTACACGTTAGAAGTATTAGTTTGCTGTTTTGAAACTTTTTAATTCTGCAGTAGCATTTAATTAATTATTTCTCTATAGGAAAACTTGGAAAATTCATAACTTCTACGTTCAATTCCGATTTTCGTGAACATTACGTTTGTGTGATCGTAGCGCTGCGTAGAATATTTTCATAAACTTTTATCTTTGTTTTACCACTTTTTGGTATATTGTTCTAATTATAGCTTGTTTGCTTCGTGTATGATTGTCCATTGGAATGCGTGTTGTTGATTGACGATCGGGTATAGACAGTGAGCGATACGTTGGTGATCGAGGTCAATCTTTTGAAGACCAGCAGCAGGCTCAGGAGAGCTTTGAT
Organism: Sorghum bicolor; assembly: GCF_000003195.3. Lineage (NCBI taxonomy): Eukaryota > Viridiplantae > Streptophyta > Magnoliopsida > Poales > Poaceae > Sorghum > Sorghum bicolor. Next base: position 7,396,178 of record NC_012876.2, on the reverse strand, counting down.
CAAGGCAAGTATAACTTGGGTTCATCTTTGTTACCTATACACCATTAATACAATATTTATCATATGCATGTGTCCACCTTGATGACCTTAGCAGAATCATATAAGATTGTTATCCTGGATTCCTTGTTACCTATTTTGGATATGCATTTGGTAGTTCCTGCTAGTGCTTGAATCTAATCCATGATCATGTAACATGAATGTTTGGATATACAATAAACAATAAAATAAGCTTTCTAGCAACTTGAATATAAAGGGTGGAAAGAACTCTGGCTTTTGCTGGATTGATCTTGACCCTCCATAAGGACTTATCCATTGGCAAAAGCTGGGACAACTCGTACAACCATGAGGGCTATATGGCTCTGGCTTTAGTCAAGTATGAGTAACCTTTTCTAGCTTGGTAGAGGTTACCCAAAAGGGCGGAGGGGCTGAACCGTTTTGGGTATAGTGCGAGCCCCTGTCCTTATGTGTATAGGCTGCGCGTCATTGTGCCATTCGGAAGGGGGGTATCTATATCTGCGCGCAAAGGAAACCTTGCGGCCCTAACTTGTTAGACGAACCTTTGAAAGACTTCATAGTGAACCCTGTCGGCTTTCCTTGGAAGTGAGCTAAGAGGCTGGTCACCTCGGGCGAAAGGGTAAATCATGACTCATGGGTAAAGATCTACAACCTCTGCAGAGTGTTAAATCTGGTATACTAGCCGTGCCCACGGATACGGGCAGCCCGGAAAACTGACGGAATAGATGAACACTGATGAACATGATTAATAATGATAATGATGGTTTATTATGTTATTTATATGTATTATTCATAATTCCTGTATACAATTGATCATGTGGTTATGGGATTTAATATGCTACCTTGATATTTGCTATCCAATGATTAAATATGTTATCTACATATAAAAGCTAAATGCAGTCAAACCAGTGTCAGCTATTTGAGCCTCATGAACCCCTGGTTATACTTGTTGAGTACGATATTTGCTCACTCTTGCAATTTCCCCCACACTTCAGGAGACGTTAGGCTTGTGATCAACCAGTCAGTTGGATCCTGTGGAGAGAAGTAATACCCGAAGTTTGGAGATTGTCTATCCACTGTTTGATACTGAAGGTTATCTCTTTTATACTAAGTATGTTATATATTTATGCATTGTCTCTTGATATTACCCATTATTTGTAGCTATATGTGAGATTTGACTTCTAAAACTCACATATGGTGCATATCTGGTTTTGTCCTTAAAATCGGGTATTACAAAGTGGTATCAAAGCAATGCTGACTGTAGGACGCAAGCCTAGTTAGAAATTGGTCGTCTTAAGGTTTTTAAATTGTTATACAATCCTTGTTCTATAAACCTTGATATTTTTCTCTATTCTATATCTTTTCCATTGCTATTCATCTTTACCTTGTTGCTTATTTTAAAAGTACTTGTTCTCATCTTTACTCCTTGATTTGATAAGCTTTTAGAATCTTCTCTTACCACCTGCTTACGTAGTTGAAAGAGAATTTTAGGATCTTTGCCCTTTCTATGAAGAGAACGATAGTATCGCAAGTTGAGTGAAGTGTGAACCTTCAATGCTTAATTGGTTTGTTATTATGTTCATTCTTGATTTAGATCTTTGTACTGATTGCAATGATCTTGTGGATTTCCTCACAATTTCATTAGTTCATAGGCTTAAGGCATAAGGATTAGTGGAATAAGTAGTTGGGTTTGGCTATCTCTTGTTTCTGTCCCTTGCTGATTTCTGTAGCAGTCTGCAATGATTTGGGAGTATCTCAAGTTTTGATCGTGCAAAGTTTACCAAATTTTTCTGGGAACAACTAGACTTCAAGATATTTTCCTGACCGCAAGATTCACCCTCATAGCTGTTATGGTTTGGAAGTTACAAAAATCACAATATGATACAACTGTGCTGTCAAGAATCTGGACCAGTTTTGGTTGCTTACTGTTTGAGACAAATATAACTATATAATTTGGAAAAGTGTCCTATAGAAAAGTTGTAGACAATTTTATAAGCTTTCCAACAGTATAAGCTGGAACTCATTTGGATAAGCAGAACCCGAGATATGACATTTAAACTTGGATGTTGCTGTTCGGTTTCAAAATCTGGATAGATCTGGCATTTCCTATTTACAGCCAAGTTAAAGATAGAATCTGGAAAAACGTGGTATACTAAAGTTGTAGAGGATTTCCTAATATTTTCAAAAATGTAAGGATCATCTCCAGATGTGTTAAGTAGCTCGAGATATAATTTTTGGAATCTACTGCACCTTTGCTGAGACATTTTCAGGATGGATATTAAGTTTGGCTGTTTTACCTAAGTTTAAAGACAGAACCTAAGGAGGTTTTCTATATGATAGTTGTAGGGAATTTCATAAGTTTTCTAACGGTATAAGCTACAACTCTATTTGATTAACAGAATAGGAGTTATACCTGTTTTACTACGCCGGTGTTTTCATACTACGAGGAAAATTTCAGGATACCTGTTTGTTCTCTTGCACATAAGTTCTTTGGGATATCAAAAGGTCCCAGTGCTAGTCAACTTGTCTGGAAAAAGTGCAAGCTACCTTTCTTGTGTCCCCTAGTTGACCCTTTGAAGGGGGTAGCTTAAATAAAGAAGTTACAAGAGAAGAAGTGGTTAATGACAAGAACATCTACAAGGACATCAAGTGCTTGGTATGTTGGTTTGTTTCAAGATATCATTCCATTTGGAGTGTGCTAATACCAATGGAGGTTTATGTTATTACTGATACTCATGGATTAAGAATTGTGTATGAGGATCAGATGACACCAAAGTCTACAAAGTTACTGTAACATCCCAAAAATTCACATTCGAAAATCACTCGCATTAAAAATTATTTTCAAAATATATTTCAAAAACTATAAAATAATTTGAGCTCTATAGTATCTCCATCCATATTTTTCGCGCACAAATAATAGCAAGTACCAGCAAGCTTACATGCGAGAAAACATAGCAGTGCACCTACACGAATATATATCTCATGCATGCATGCAGGACATGCCACCGACCATTTGCATGCACCTGCATGCAAGGACACGGTGATTAGGCACCGTCCATTTGCATGCAACGTGCATGCAAATGGGACATCGTCCTTCGTATGAAATTAGGCACCGACCATGCGCTACAGTAGCATTTTTAATGGCACGCAGCTGAGCGCTTTGGCCTATAAAAAGCCAGCCTCGGGTGCTCACTCTCACCACCCGAGAAACACGTTCACTCACTCGCTCACTCGCTCTCACTTCGCGTATACCGTATACGGCCATACGCAGAAGCCGAGCTCGACTGTCGTCGCAAGACGAGGTGAGCAGCTCATGAGCATCTCCTTGCTCTTCTCTGTCTTTCTGTAGTATTTTTCTGTATTTTTCCATGTATTTGTCTGTACCGGTTCACTGTCAAGAACTCCACGAATAGAACCATGACATACAGAAGAGTTCTAATGACCCCTGCTAATTTGTCTCTAACCATGCATGTGTGGGCCAAGCATTAACTCCAAATAGTACATGCATGCATGCAACATGCACTACCAGCCAAACAAATGCCCACGTGAAGCATCCATTCCTTAATCATCGTTAGCCTTTTTCGCATGATTAAATTCCGGCCATTTCACAAATGCCAGATGCTAACTCTGATTTTAATAATTCTTTTTCCTAAATTCATCTAAAATCATGATCTACCTCCCATATTAATTTCATGATTTTTGGAGCTCATTTGAATTTATATGATTATTTATCTGTGCCTATTGTCTGTGTCGTTCGTCGCGTATTTTAGTTGACGGAGTGAACGAGCCGGAAAATGAGAACGTTGGAGACGAGTACCGCGAGTTTGACGCCGAGGACCCGGACTGTCAGCAGGAGTTTGCCGAGGACGCCGACGGAGGCAAGTCCAACCGATCCCCTTTGATGCATATTGATCCTATTTTTAAACACAACCCGTAGAAGCCGTTTTAAATATTGCATGTACGATATATGTACGAAGTATTTTCGCTGCTTAGTTAAAACCTGTTGAATAGCCATTCTTGAATTGATATTACCCGGTAATTATCTTGTTCGAACCTATGAACAAAATAATATGCTATGACAGAAATATTATTATTTAGTATGCTTAGGACTTGTTACTCATTCTGGATACTCATCGTTGTATTTTATCAAATATAATGATTTTAAAAGTAAAAGGTGTGAGTGGTGAAAATAAATTGTGGGTATTGTGAAAGGGTTAATGAACAAGTTATAGATGTGATTACTATGGAGATGGGGCGGATGGGATCTCTTTTGGGGATGTCCGCCTTGTCTCGATTAAGGACTGAGTTGATGATTCATCTTGCCTAACTCATTTATCGTACAACCACTCGCCTTGCATGGGTAAGGCTTAGTCTAAATCCCTCTAGTTAGTATGGCAATCACCTGGAGGCAGGTGTGCAACGGGACACTAAGTGATGTATGTGAAATTGTGGAAATATATGAAAACAGCTTTGTGAATTATTATGGTATCATGAGATGTGGCCTTAGTGTTCCCGTGGTGAGCGCCATTACTTAGCTATGGAGGGTAATGACTTTGATGGATCTGTGCTTGCACGACGGTGTAAGTTATGGTATCCTACTTGTGGGAAAAGTGTACAACCTCTGCAGAGTGTAAATCTATCTGGATAGCCGTGTCCGCGGTCTCGGACGGGTTATGGTTTGGTTTCAACAACTAGATGGGATGGGATGAGTGAAAATATGAGAGTGAGTGTGATTTTGGAAATAAATGGTTGACTGCCATTGTGTTGTGGGAACAAGGGTTCAACAACACTTAAAATTGTGATCAAACCCCCATTTTCAGAAATACTATCATATGTGGAAAAAGAGGTCTTTTACAACAGTATTTGTGAAATGAAACCTTGCATGTGTAAAAAGATAGCTTTATGCAAATAAAACTAAGCCTCATCCTTGATTTATCCATATGCATATATAGTGTTATCCCCTTCCGTAGGGTAAGGTTGGATTTGCTGAGTACTTTGTACTCACCCTTGCTTTATTAAACAGAGGAAGATCCGGACTTCGATCCCGAAGTGGCGTTCGAGTAAGGTCGTGTCTGCACCCAACTAATCCTGTGGCATTGGGACTCGTCAGATGTTCGATGGCGATATCGTTTGTTTCTGGGTCCTTTGGACCTGTGTTGTATTTTGGTGTCTTATTATTATAGCGTGCCTTCCTTGTCCACGCTTTCCAAGACTACTGCGCTGAAACTTATCTAATGTAATAAATGTGTTACTAGCCTCCTGGGACTAGTATTGTATCACATTTGAGTTCCTGGTTTACCAGGGGCGCTTCAGGTGGTATCAGAGCCGTAGCTGGCTGTAGGACGCGACCTTAGGGTTTTCTGGACCAGTATTTTACTAAATAAACGTATTTTACAAAAGTTCTTACCCTCTTCCCTCTATTTGAAAAAAAATATTTACTCTCATCTATGTCTCTCAGATGGCAGAAGGAGTTTGGACCAGCAGTCACTGTCTAAGTGTAGAAGGCTTTCCTAAGCTCTTGTATGCTACCATGCAGAAACTTGGAATCAAGGATCGCCCAGAATATGAAGGCAGAGAATATGAAGAGCATGAGACTGAGCGGTGTGAAGTTACCGTCTATATTGGGAAAAGTGAGGACTTCCCTAATATAGCTGAAGCTTGGAGCATGACTGCGACCGGATTTCGGTTTGCAGATACATATCAAGCCGTCGCCCGCAAAGTCTTGAGGTACCTATGCCAGATCTACGAGAAGCCCATCACACGTACACCCATGAGGTTCTTTCCACCTGACGAAAAAGACCGACCAGTTTGGAGAACCCGCATGGAGCTCTTGCAAGGACGTTACTCACTTGAAGATGACCCAACTGTGGTATTCATGACCACATACCTACTTGCTCTAGATAAGCAATATGATGAGCAGGCCTCAGAGTTAAGCAAGTGCATCCATCGTGCGGAGGAAGCCGAGATCATAGTTAGAAAGCTCCATGTGCAGCTCGCGGAAGCTCAGGCCCAAGCAGCTGCAGCCGAGAGTCGTGAAACTGCCATTGCTAAAGTCTTGAAGACAGCTGAAGACCACCATGCTCAGGAGTTGAAGGATGCCTACCTTATCACCAGGATCAAAAGAAGGATGTTAGCAGTGGAAGACCAAGAGCCCATAGTCCTAAAAGGTATCCCAATCATGTCCCTAAAAACCAAAAGAAAGATGGACATAGAAGGGCCATCAGCTTTCCCACCCACAGAAGCCTCTCATGAACTTTAGAGTTGGAGTCCACTAAGGAAGAAGGATTTCCCCTTCTCACCCAGCCAGCACCAAAAGAAGACAGTGACCCACCTCTTAGTCCAAAAGAAGAACCACAAATGCCGGAAGCGTGATCCTCCTCAACACCAAGGGAATGAAGCCGTTCTGTCCGAAGAAGTTGAAGAATAGTAGCACCTAGTTCCTCCTTATGTCTTAGGGAAGTGAAGTTTACTTCACTTTTGTTCAACCCCCAAAGTAGATGAACCGTATTGTAGTACGCTTATTTCCTCCATTACTATGTTGTAAACCGCCCTCTTATTCAAAATATATATTTGTGCTTGTTGGTTGTGCTAAATAATTGAGTGCTCTATGTTGTTCCCTTACGGGATAGCAAGTCTTAAGACTTGCACCTTTTTAAAATATAACGCCATAACAAAAAAACAACATCACTCAATAGATCTAACCCTTATCTAATGCTTTCTCATCTTAACCAACAGATGCCTCCCAAACCAGCTACCCGCTCTCAACCAAGTGGTCGTGCAGCTAGTAGACAAAGCCAAAATCCAAATGGAAGTCAAGCCAATGCAAATGTGGATGGTATTCATGAAGATGAAGTGAGTCAGACTAGGAACCATAATGAAGGAGATGACTTGCCCCCTCCTCCAGTAATTGACTTGGCACAAGTCATGGCAACTCAGACTCGCCTTCTGGAGACCTTGGCTCAAGGCATGAACCGCCCTAGGAACAACCGTGGAGCCGGAGTCCAAGACAAGATGACTGAGTTCATGAGGCTTAAGCCACCCACCTTTACTGGATCTGACAACCCCATGGAAGCAGATGATTGGCTTAAGGTGATTGAAAGAAAGTTGGACACAATCCACTGTGATGGAAGGGATAGAGTTCTGCTAGCATCTCATCAGCTGACAGGAATTGCCCTTTCTTGGTGGGAAGCCTATAGTGGAGCTGTGGACAATGCAAACACTATCACATGGGAAGAATTTGTGGATGAATTCCGCCGGTACCACATTCCAGATGGGATCATGAAGCTGAAAGCTGATGAATTTCGCAACTTGAAGCAAGGAAATAAAACCCTGAGTGAATACATCTTCCAATTCACTGAGTTGTCTCGCTATGCCCCAGAATTGGTCAATACTGATGCCAAGAAGCAGACAAAGTTCATAGAAGGATTGACCTGTGAGCTCAGAACCCTCATGACCCCACAGATCTATACAGACTTCAACACCTTGATGAACAGGACCATTCTGACTGATGTGGCCAAGACTGAAGAAAGGAAGGAAAACAAGCGCAAGTTTCTGGAGCGCAAGGTTCAAGATGGTGCTAGATCCCAGAGGCTGAAAACCTTTAGCCAACCGAGCCAGCGGACTCAAGCCCCAATGCAGTTTCGCTCTCCTGCTAGTATCTCCAATAACCAAATGCAGACATCATATCAGCCCAAGACAACCTATCAGAATCAAACTTATGGCAAGACTCAACAGAACAGCACTAGTCAAGTCACAAACAATGTCAGAACTTGCTTTAATTGCCATGAGACTGGACACTACATCGCCAACTGTCCCTACAAGAACAACCCACCAGCAGTATCCACTCAGTCCCACACTGTTAATGGACCAAGACCTGCAGTGTCTGGAGTCAACCGTGGTTTCCCTCGCAACAATAGCAACACCAACAATAATAGCCAGATGATGAAGCAACCTCAACAATCCTATGGTAGAGCCCGTGTCAACCATATTCATGCTCAAGATGCTCAGACTGCTTCAGGAGTGGTACTTGGTGAGTTCTTAGTCGATTCAGTACTTGCAACAGTATTATTTGATTCTGGAGCATCACATTCATTCATATCATCAAGTTTTGTTGAGAAGCATCAAATACCCACAGTACTACTAAAGTTACCCCTAATAACCCGAACACCTGGGTCTGACATCAAATGTCATCTAGGTTGTTCAAATGTAAGGATCATTCTAAGTGGGGTAGTTTTCTTAGGAGACTTAGTAGTGCTCAAGTCCAAAGGAATAGATGTTATCCTTGGAATGGATTGGTTAACCAGACACAATGGAATTATTAGTTGTGCAACCAAGGAAGTATCATTAGTTAACCATGAAGGGATTAAAGTGAAATGCCAAACCCGAGGGTCTAAAGTTAATCCAATGGTCTTCAACTTGGATGCAAGGACCATAGAGGAAATACCAATAGTGCAAGAATACCCTGATGTATTCCCTGAGGAACTACCTGGGATGCCACCAGACAGGGATATAGAGTTCAACATTGATCTTATCCCCGGGACTGCCCCCATAGCCAAGAGACCTTACAGAATGGCTCCAGCAGAGTTAGCTAAACTGAAAGAGCAGCTAAGAGAATTGCAGCAGAAAGGCTATATTAGACCTAGTTCTTCACCATGGGGAGCCCCAGTTTTGTTTGTGAAGAAGAAAGATGGAGGTATGAGGATGTGTGTGGATTATAGGTCCCTAAATGAAGTCACCATCAAGAATAAGTATCCCCTGCCAAGGATAGATGATCTTTTTGATCAGCTTAAAGGAGCCAAGTATTTCTCTAAGATTGATTTGAGATCAGGTTATCACCAGCTCAAGATCAAGAATAGTGATGTTCCCAAGACAGCCTTTATAACCAGATATGGACAATATGAGTTTACAGTGATGTCCTTTGGATTAACCAATGCCCCTGCCTATTTCATGAACCTCATGAATAAGGTATTCATGGAAGAGTTAGATAAGTTTGTTGTAGTCTTCATTGATGACATACTTATCTACTTTAAGAGTGCTGAAGAACATGGGCAACACTTGAGAGTAGTGTTGGAAAAGCTAAGAAGACACAAGTTGTATGCTAAATTCAGCAAGTGTGAATTTTGGCTTGAGAAGGTTGCATTTCTAGGCCATATCTTGACAGCTGAAGGAGTTGCAGTTGACCCTGAGAAAGTAGAAGCTGTCTCCCATTGGCAGCAACCCACCAATGTGAGTGAGGTTAGAAGTTTTCTTGCATTAGCTGGATATTATCGAAGGTTTATAGAAGGATTTTCCAAGATAGCCAGACCCATGACAGAGCTTCTTAGGAAGGATAAGAAATTCACTTGGACAGAATCATGTGAGAAGAGTTTCCAAGAGTTGAAGAAGAGACTAACAACAGCACCAGTGTTAACCTTGCCAGACATTCACCAAGATTTCATCATATACTGTGATGCCTCAAGACAAGGTTTAGGATGTGTTCTCATGCAAGGAGGAAAAGTGGTTGCTTATGCATCTCGTCAGCTTAGACCTCATGAGCAAAATTACCCTACCCATGATTTAGAGTTAGCAGCTATAGTGCATGCTCTCAAGATTTGGAGACACTACCTCATTGGAAACAAGTGTGAAATCTACACTGATCACAAGAGTTTGAAGTACATCTTCACACAGTCAGACTTGAACCTAAGGCAAAGAAGATGGTTGGAATTAATCAAGGACTACAACCTTGAGATTTATTACCACCCAGGAAAGGCCAACGTGGTAGCAGATGCCCTAAGCAGAAGGTCATATGGTCAGCAGTTGGTGCCTAAGAACACTCACCTACAAGAAGAGATAGCACAGTTGAACATGCATATAGTACGTCAACCTCAAAATGGCAGTCTGATGGTGCAGCCAACTCTTGTGGAAGAAATCAAACAGATGCAACATAAGGATAAGGATCTGATGAAGATTCGTGAGCAAACTGGAGAAAATAAAGCTCCATACTTTAGAGTGGATAACAAAGGAGTATTGTGGTATAAAAACAGGATTTGTGTGCCCAAGGAGGGAAAGTTTCAAGAATTAATCCTTGATGAAGCCCATAACTCAGCTTATTCTATCCACCCTGGTGCCACCAAGATGTACATGGACCTAAAAGAAAGATATTGGTGGAATGGCATGAAAGCTGATGTGGCACGATTTGTTGCACAATGTGATGTTTGCCAAAGGGTTAAAGCGGAGCATCAGAAACCAGCAGGCTTGCTCCAGCCATTGCCTATTCCTGTTTGGAAATGGGATGAGATAGGCATGGATTTTGTGAATGGATTACCCAAAACTCTGAAAGGAAATGATTCAATATGGGTAATAGTGGACTGCCTTACCAAGGTTGCTCACTTCATACCTGTGCGCACCAAATATAGTGGAGACAAGTTAGCCCAGTTATATGTGGATAACATAGTCAAATTGCATGGTGTGCCAAGTAGGATTGTATCTGACCGAGGTACCCAATTTACCTCTAAGTTCTGGAAAAGTTTGCATGAAGCTATGGGAACCAAGCTAGATTTTAGCTCAGCTTATCATCCTCAAACAGATGGCCAGACTGAAAGAGTAAATCAGATTATGGAAGATATGCTAAGAGCATATGTGCTCACATATGGTAAAGATTGGGAGAAAAGCCTAACTTATGCAGAGTTCTCCTATAATAACAGTTACCAAGCTAGTTTGGGCATGTCACCTTTTGAGTCCCTGTATGGAAGAAAATGTAGAACCCCATTGATGTGGTCAGAAGTTGGAGAACGAACCTTGCTTGGACCAGCCCTTATAAAAGAAGCAGAAGATCGTGTAGCTGAAATCAGAGAAAAATTGAAAGAGGCACAATCACGTCAAAAGAGCTATTCTGATAAAAGAAGGCGGGAGTTAAGTTTTGCAGTTGGAGATTTTGTGTATGTCAAAGTCTCTCCTATTCGAGGAACTCGAAGGTTCCAAGTCAGAGGCAAGCTAGCACCTCGGTATATTGGACCATATCAAGTATTACAGAGGATTGGTGTTGTAGCCTATCGTATTCGGCTACCTGAAGAAATGTCAGATATACACAATGTGTTTCATGTCTCCCAATTGAAGAAATGTCTTAGAGTACCAGAGGAGCAAATATCGCCAGACACAGTTGATTTACAAGACGACCTAAGATATCAAGAAGTGCCGATAAAAATCCTAGATACAGTCACCAAGCAAACTCGAACGACAACAGTCCGAATTTGTCGTGTTCAGTGGAGTAGACACACTGAAGCAGAAGCAACATGGGAAAGAGAAGATGCTCTGAGAAAAGAGTTTCCCCATCTATTTAGGACCCAGCCGAATCTCGAGGACGAGATTCCTTTTAAGTGGGGGTAGGTTTGTAACATCCAAAAATTCACATTCGAAAATCACTCGCATTAAAAATTATTTTCAAAATATATTTCAAAAACTATAAAATAATTTGAGCTCTATAGTATCTCCATCCATATTTTTCGCGCACAAATAATAGCAAGTACCAGCAAGCTTACATGCGAGAAAACATAGCAGTGCACCTACACGAATATATATCTCATGCATGCATGCAGGACATGCCACCGACCATTTGCATGCACCTGCATGCAAGGACACGGTGATTAGGCACCGTCCATTTGCATGCAACGTGCATGCAAATGGGACATCGTCCTTCGTATGAAATTAGGCACCGACCATGCGCTACAGTAGCATTTTTAATGGCACGCAGCTGAGCGCTTTGGCCTATAAAAAGCCAGCCTCGGGTGCTCACTCTCACCACCCGAGAAACACGTTCACTCACTCGCTCACTCGCTCTCACTTCGCGTATACCGTATACGGCCATACGCAGAAGCCGAGCTCGACTGTCGTCGGAAGACGAGGTGAGCAGCTCATGAGCATCTCCTTGCTCTTCTCTGTCTTTCTGTAGTATTTTTCTGTATTTTTCCATGTATTTGTCTGTACCGGTTCACTGCCAAGAACTCCACGAATAGAACCATGACATACAGAAGAGTTCTAATGACCCCTGCTAATTTGTCTCTAACCATGCATGTGTGGGCCAAGCATTAACTCCAAATAGTACATGCATGCATGCAACATGCACTACCAGCCAAACAAATGCCCACGTGAAGCATCCATTCCTTAATCATCGTTAGCCTTTTTCGCATGATTAAATTCCGGCCATTTCACAAATGCCAGATGCTAACTCTGATTTTAATAATTCTTTTTCCTAAATTCATCTAAAATCATGATCTACCTCCCATATTAATTTCATGATTTTTGGAGCTCATTTGAATTTATATGATTATTTATCTGTGCCTATTGTCTGTGTCGTTCGTCGCGTATTTTAGTTGACGGAGTGAACGAGCCGGAAAACGAGAACGTTGGAGACGAGTACCGCGAGTTTGACGCCGAGGACCCGGACTGTCAGCAGGAGTTTGCCGAGGACGCCGACGGAGGCAAGTCCAACCGATCCCCTTTGATGCATATTGATCCTATTTTTAAACACAACCCGTAGAAGCCGTTTTAAATATTGCATGTACGATATATGTACGAAGTATTTTCGCTGCTTAGTTAAAACCTGTTGAATAGCCATCCTTGAATTGATATTACCCGGTAATTATCTTGTTCGAACCTAAGAACAAAATAATATGCTATGACAGAAATATTATTATTTAGTATGCTTAGGACTTGTTACTCATTCTGGATACTCATCGTTGTATTTTATCAAATATAATGATTTTAAAAGTAAAAGGTGTGAGTGGTGAAAATAAATTGTGGGTATTGTGAAAGGGTTAATGAACAAGTTATAGATGTGATTACTATGGAGATGGGGCGGATGAGATCTCTTTTGGGGATGTCCTGGTGTTGTGGCTTATACCTTGCGGGGTTAAGCGTGAAGATATCCGCCTTGTCTCGATTAAGGACTGAGTTGATGATTCATCTTGCCTAACTCATTTATCGTACAACCACTCGCCTTGCATGGGAAAGGCTTAGTCTAAATCCCTCTAGTTAGTATGGCAATCACCTGGAGGCAGGTGTGCAACGGGACACTAAGTGATGTATGTGAAATTGTGGAAATATATGAAAAGAGCTTTGTGAATTATTATGGTATCATGAGATGTGGCCTTAGTGTTCCCGTGGTGAGCGCCATTACTTAGCTATGGAGGGTAATGACTTTGATGGATCTGTGCTTGCACGACGGTGTAAGTTATGGTATCCTACTTGTGGGAAAAGTGTACAACCTCTGCAGAGTGTAAATCTATCTGGATAGCCGTGTCCGCGGTCTCGGACGGGTTATGGTTTGGTTTCAACAACTAGATGGGATGGGATGAGTGAAAATATGAGAGTGAGTGTGATTTTAGAAATAAATGGTTGACTGCCATTGTGTTGTGGGAACAAGGGTTCAACAACACTTAAAATTGTGATCAAACCCCCATTTTCAGAAATACTATCATATGTGGAAAAAGAGGTCTTTTACAACAGTATTTGTGAAATGAAACCTTGCATGTGTAAAAAGATAGCTTTATGCAAATAAAACTAAGCCTCATCCTTGATTTATCCATATGCATATATACTGTTATCCCCTTCCGTAGGGTAAGGTTGGATTTGCTGAGTACTTTGTACTCACCCTTGCTTTATTAAACAGAGGAAGATCCGGACTTCGATCCCGAAGTGGCGTTCGAGTAAGGTCGTGTCTGCACCCAACTAAGCCTGTGGCATTGGGACTCGTCAGATGTTCGATGGCGATATCGTTTGTTTCTGGGTCCTTTGGACCTGTGTTGTATTTTGGTGTCTTATTATTATAGCGTGCCTTCCTTGTCCACGCTTTCCAAGACTACTGCGCTGAAACTTATCTGATGTAATAAATGTGTTACTAGCCTCCTGGGACTAGTATTGTATCACATTTGAGTTCCTGGTTTACCAGGGGCGCTTCAGTTACATATGCAATATGAGAGTGAAACAACTTATTGGCGATAAAGGTACCAATAGATGGAACTTAGTGTTGAAACCAACCTTGGATTAAGAGACTTGGTACAAGAAATTTAAAAGACTATGATGTGTAGCATCTAAAAACTATAGGAGAAATAGTCTCCAGTATCCCCCAATAAATCTCATTTTAAGGGGGGTAGATTTCCCTGTCAGTCCTATGCTTATGAGAACTCCAAGCATAGATGTAATCTTGGGTTTGGATTGGATGAAGAAATATACTACGGAGATGGAGTGTGAAGAGAAAGTAGTAGTTGTGAATAAATTTCCAGATGATTTTTTTTCGGATAAGCTGCCAGGTATGCTTCTTGACCGGAGACATTGAATTAAATATTATCAAATTACCACCTGATACTGCACCTATAGCTAAAAGGCCTCACGGAATGGGGATAAATGAGTTAGATGTCACACCCAAATTTAAGGATAAATTTGAGTACAATAATCTCATGTGCGCCCCAGGAATAGTCGCGCACACAAGTCGACAAATTACAAATGTATCATCACAAGTGTCTTACAAAACGTTATTACAACACAAATATATCAAAGTCTGCGACAAACGGAAAATAAACTCATAACTAGCTATGGTAAGATAACTCCAACACAGGGACGACCGACTGGGGGATCGCCAACCTAGAAGTCCTCCGGAAATTCCTCGTAATAGCTGTCATCTGTTACCCATCCGGGATTTTTGTCCAAAAGAAATAAAAAGACAAGCGTGAGTACATCTCGTACTCCGCAAGCATAACATAGGAATTTATGCGGCTCAAAAAGGTTAGACACTGGCTACTGCAGTTAGCATTTTAATTGGTCAATGTTTTAATTCTATTTAATCATCAATTATGCTTAAGCTTCCAATTAGCCCAAATGAGTACATGATAATAACACCGTTAACCTTCACGGCTAACACCATCACCATCACGGTTAAACCACATTAATCATCACGATCAATACGTCAGCGTTTCATTAGTTATTTCCCATAACCATCCACACCCAACTATTCCGTAAGGGTCCAAGGCCGCTCATGTTCGAGAGCACGGCTAGTATACCAATTTGATCAAACTCTGCGCAGAGGTGTGCACTTTTCCCGTAAGTCGTGTTACCCATATGCCCGGGGTTTGCAAGACCCACTAACACTGCCAAGGTGAGCGGGCAGGGAACACTATGAAGCCTTCCATAGGCCACGTCTAACCAGTTAGGGCCGCGAGGTTTCCTCGGCAGGCAGATATAGAGAACCCCCCTTTCTTATGGCACATTTCCATCACGGCTATACACATAGGAACAGAAGCAGTTCTATACCCAAAGTGGCAAGCCCCTCTTGCGCCCTTTCGGGTAACCTCTAACCAGCTAGATGAGATCCTATTACTGAGCTAAAGTTAGAGCCATATAACCACCACGGTTGCACTGTAAGTCCCGGATTGTCGCTTACAGAGAAGTCCTTACGGAGGGTCTAGGTCAACCCGACCGAAGTCAATTGCACCATAGCCCTTTTTCCCAATATTTATCATCATATTTATTAAAGTCAGAGTGATAATAAAGTCTCAATTAATTAGAGCACTAGCAAAGCTACCCACATGCATTCTTCCCATAGGTGTCATAAGTGTTTAGTCAGGTAGCTAGGATGTCCTTAGGGTTATCAAAATTAGACACATGCAAATGCGTAATTAATTAAGTGAATAGGTGTACAAGGGAAACCCATGTTATACTTGCCTTCGGTGAAGGGGAACTGCTGCTGGTCCTGCTGCTCCTCGAAGTGAAATGGATCACCCACGGACACGTCACCGTCTGCGCTCGATCGGTACCACACAACAACACGCATCCAGGTTCATTCATACAAGCAAACAATCATTTAATTAGAACAGTACACCAACAGATCAAAAATGAAATAAAATATTTAAAAACAGAACCTACGTTTCGCTACGATCACATAGATACGAAGATCACGAAATTCGGAGCTAAAACGACCAAGTTACGACTTATCGGCGATTTCCTATAGGCAATTAATTAATTAAACCTAACCCTGAAAATAAAAAGTTGCAAACTACAAAAACAGTGGTATTATCATGTAGATAATTTAATTACGAACCTAACGCAATTTGAACGGGTCAATTCGGAGCTATAACGAATATTTTATGGCCAAAACAAGTTCAGTGGCAATTCTATAATTTCCCGAAAGCGTATTTTGACCTAACCGACGGAAAATACGCTTTCCAAAAAGACAAAGCGTAGTTTACGAATTGCGCTAAGGACTGTGGCTCAAATACTAAATCCCAGGGGGACTCTTTAGCAAAACTGACCCGCGAAGGGGTACGGGGCTCACTGGGCCATCACATTAGAGATCTACGGCTCGGATTTAATCTGGAGGGGAGAGAGGGAAGGGCTCGCCGGCTGGCCGGCCGGAGCAAGGCCTCCGCGGCGGCGCCATGGCCGGGAGATCGCCGAAGAAGGAGAAAACGTCCTTTGGTGGACAAAACTTCGATCCAAGAGCACGGGAGGCCAGAGGAGCTCACCGCGAACCCGAAGACGCCAGGAACAAGGACTAGGACGGATCGACTTCGGCTGACCACGCGAAACGGCGGCGAGGATTCTCCTGAGCACACACAACGGCAGCTAGAGAGAAAACCGAGGTGGGAAAAATAAGAAGAAGAATCTAGGCGACTTCGCGGGACTAAAAAGGAGCTCGGCAAGGGGATTACGGGGAAGAAAACTTGGCCAATCGAATCTTCCACCGCGGCGGCGAACTCGGCGGCGCTCGGTGCTCCCAGGCGAGAAGGTGAGCAGGGAAACGAATGGGGCGCGGGGTGCGGTTCAAGCTCGGCGCGGGCGCTATCCTTTTCAAGCCGAACGCGGGGGAAGAGGGGAAGATCGTGGGCGCGGGCTTCGGCCTTGCGGTTTCCAAACCGAGAGAGAGAGGAAGGAGCGGGGCGTTGGTTTGGGGAAGGAGGAGCTGACAGGCGGGCCCGGCCTGTCAGCGGGGAGAGAGAGGGGAAGGGAGAGGGGGGCGGCTGGGCCGCGGCCCAGGAAGGAGAGGGCGCGCGCGGGGGGGTTTTTGGGCCGAGAGGCCGAAATGGAGAGAAAGGGGGAGAAAGAAATTCCTTTTCCTTTTCTTTTTCTCAAACAAATTTTCAATGCATTTCCCAAATGGATTTTTAATCAATTTGATTTTCAAAACACTCATCACATAAAAGAATGCCCCAGCATGAATGCAACATAAAGTTTTCTCTAGGCTTATATTAAATTTTAATTTCTCCAAATTTATTTATTTTCCTACATTGAAAATGCTCACAAAATAAATTCATTTAAATTCATTTCATCTATTTAAAAGAAACAAAATTTTTGGGTGTTACAATTCTACCCCCCTTAAAAATAATCTTGTCCTCGAGATTGAGACGATGCTTACTCAAAGAGATATGGATAAGACTGTCTCAGCTCATCTTCTCTTTCCCAAGTGGCTTCTTCTTCTTTATATCGGTGCCACTGCACTTTGCACATCTTTATAACCCGACTCCGGGTGACTCTTTCTGCTGTTTCTAAGATCTTGATTGGATATTCCTCATAAGTTAGATCTCCTTCAACTGTGAGTTCCTCCAATGGAATTTGTTCCTCAGGCACTCGCAAACATTTCTTCAGTTGTGACACATGGAACACATCGTGAATACCCGACATACTCGCAGGCAACTCTAACTGATAGGCCACTTCTCCACGTCTCCTAAGAATTCTGAACGGTCCAACGTACCTCGGTGCCAATTTTCCCTTCTTATTAAACCTCGTGACACTTCTCATAGGTGACACCTTCAAATACACATAGTCGCCTATCTCGAATGCCAATTCTCTTCTTCTAGTTTCCGCATAACTCTTTTGTCGAGACTGAGCTACTCTCAAGTTGTCCCGTATTTTCCGCACTTTTTCCTCTGCATCTCTAAGAACATCAGGTCCAAATACTTGACTCTCACCAGTCTGATTCCAAAACAGAGGTGTTCTACATTTCCGCCCATACAATGCTTCGAACGGTGCCATATCGAGACTTTTCTGGTAACTATTATTATATGAGAATTCAGCATATGGTAAACTAGTGTCCCAGCTGGTACCATACTGTAACGCACATGCTCTCAACTTGTCTTCTAGAATCTGATTTACTCTTTCAGTCTGCCCATCGGTTTGGGGATGATACGCGGAACTAAAGTTCAACTTTGTTCCCAATGATTCATGTACTTTATGCCAAAACTGAGATGTGAACTGTGTACCCCGATCAGACACGATCTTCTTCGGAACTCCGTGCAGACTCACGATTCTATCCATATATAACTTTGCCAGCTTTGCACCATCATAGTTGGTCTTAACGGGCAAAAAGTGAGCAACTTTAGTGAGTCGATCCACTATTACCCAAATTGAATCATACCCAAGTTGAGTGCGGGGCAACCCAGTGATGAAATCCATACCTACTTCTTCCCATTTCCATTCAGGCACTTGCATTGGTTGCAAGAACCCTACAGGTCTTTGGTGCTCGGCTTTCACCCTCTGACAAGTATCACATAACGCTACATACTCTGCCACATCTCTCTTTAATCCATACCACCAGTATTTTTCTTTAAGATCTAGATACATCTTGGTGCTTCCGGGGTGAATTGAATATGCAGAGTCATGTGCTTCACGCAGGATTGCATCTCGGATGGATTTCACTTCTGGCACACATATTCTCTTCCCAAACCATAGTGTACCATTTTCATCTAACTTGAAACCCGGTGCTTTTCCAAGCACTACATTCTCTGAAATTTCCTTTAGTTTCTCATCTTCCAACTGACCTTTGCGGATTTCTTGCTCTAAGGTGGGCTCCAACTCCAATTCAACAGTGTTGTTCACTAAACCCAAATTGAGATGCTCTATTTCAGCTAGCAACTCTGTGGGAATGAAGGTCAATTGCAGCCCATTGGCATAGCTCTTTTGGCTAAGTGCATCGGCAACAACGTTTGCCTTCCCGGGATGGTAATGCACTTCCAGGTCATAATCCTTTATTAATTCTAGCTAGCGGCGTTGCCTTAGGTTCAGGTCTGACTGTGTGAAAATATACTTTAGACTTTTGTGATCCGTATAAATATCACACTTGTGTCCAATTAGATAATGCCTCCAAATCTTTAGAGCGTGAACCACGGCAGCTAGCTCCAAATCATGAGTAGGATAGTTCAGCTCATGTTTTCTCAACTGCCTGGATGCGTACGCCACTACTCTTCCTTCTTGCATAAGCACACATCCAAGGCCTAGGCGAGATGCATCGCAATAAATAAAGAAGATTTTACTCAGATCTGGTAAGATCAACACTGGGGCTGTGGTCAACCTTTTCTTTAGCTCCTCAAAATTTTCTTGGCACTTATCTGACCAAATAAATTTGGCACTCTTCTCTAGTAGGGCTGTCATAGGCTTTGCTAACTTGGAGAATCCTTTAATAAATCTCCTATAATAACCAGCTAGTCCCAGAAAGCTACGGATCTCACTAGTATTAGTTGGAGGCTTCCAATGTAGCACATCCCGCACTTTGCTGGGGTCTACGGCTATTCCACCGTTAGAGACCACATGTCCCAAAAATGAGACCTCATCCAACCAAAACTCGCACTTGCTTTTCTTGGCATACAATTTATTCTCTCTAAGCTTTTGCAAGACCAGCCTCAAGTGTTCAGCATGTTCTTCTTTGGTTTTGGAGAAGATTAATATATCATCAATGAATACTACCACGAACTTATCCAAATACTCCATGAACACCTTGTTCATCATATACATGAAGTATGCAGGTGCATTGGTCAGCCCAAATGACATGACTGTATACTCATACAAGCCATACCTTGTGGTAAAAGCTGTCTTAGGTATGTCAGTTGCACGAATTTTCAACTGGTGATAGCCAGATCGGAGGTCAATTTTGGAGAACACACATGCTCCTTTCAGTTGGTCAAATAAGTCATCTATTCTAGGCAGTGGGTACTTGTTTTTAATAGTGACCTCATTTAATGACCGATAATCCACACACATCCTCCTAGTGCCATCTTTCTTATCAACAAAGATTACGGGTGCACCCCATGGTGAAGAACTAGGACGAATAAACCCTTTTTCTTGCATTTCCTTAAGCTGCTTCTTAAGTTCCTCTAATTCATTTACCCCCATTCTATATGGTCTTTTTGCTATAGGTGCAGTTCCAGGTAAAAGCTCAATAAGAAATTCAATGTCTCGGTCTGGTGGCATACCTGGCAACTCGTCCGGGAACACATCGGGGAACTCGTCCACCACCTGGTCTTCTTGATTACCACCACTCAACTGATTCACTGTAGCAGTCGGCTGAGACTGCACTGTCACATCCACACTTATTCTATCCCCTTCTGGTGATGTCACCACCACAGATTTCTCCTGACACTGAATTACTGCCCTATGCTGCTTCATCCAATCCATTCCAAGTATGAGGTCAATTCCCATGGTTCTTAGCACAATAGGTTTCACCTTGAAATCTACCCCCCTTAGAGATATACTAGTGGAGGGGCTCCAGTAATTAGCTGGCATGGTGCCTCCTGGTGAATTTACAAGCATAGAATTTTTCAGTGCACAAAGTGGGATGCTATGCACTCTAACAAAAGCTTGGGAGATAAAAGAATGTGAAGCACCAGAATCAAACAGTACTGTAGCGGGGATGGAGTTGATGTTGAACGTACCCATCATAACCTCAGGTGCTTCCTGAGCTGTGTCAGTGGACACATGGTTCACTTTCCCAGAGAACGGAGGTCGAGCAGGCCTCTGATTGTTGTTCTGATTTTGCTGGGCTGGTGGATTCTGCTTCTTGGGGCACTGGTAGGCATAGTGTCCCACCTCTCCGCAGCGGTAACAGGCATTGGGATTGTCGCTGGGTGCTGCACTCTTGCCAGGAGCATTATTGGGCACTCCTTGGCGTGGTGCCTGATTGCTGACCTGATGCTGGGGGCGTTGCTGATTCTGGTTGCCATACTGCTGCTGGGGACGTTGTTGGTTTTGGTGATTGTGCTGCTGGTAGTACTGGGGACGCTGAGGAAACTGACCACGGTTCCACTGATTCTGTGGTCCTTGACTGCGCTGAGGGAATCCCTACTGAGGGTACGCACGTGGGCGAGTGTTGCTGCCCGACTGCTGCCCCTGGAGCTTTCTCTTCTTTGCATCCATCTCCTTGCGCTTGTTGTCGATGACAATAGCGCGGTTCACCAATTCTTGAAAACAAGGGTAGGTATTGCTCATCAGCTGCAGCTGCAGTCCATCATACAGACCCTTCAGGAAAAGACGTTGCTTGTCAGAGTCCCTGGCCACCTCATATGGAGCATATCGTGATAGTTGAGCAAACTTGTCACGATACTCACTGACTGACATTGATCCCTGCTTGAGAGATCTGAACTCTTCCGCTTTCAGTTCTATCAGGCCCTTCGGAATATGATGGGACCTGAACCCTTCCGTAAACTCCTTCCAGGTGACTGGCGGAGCGTTGTTCGGGCGTCCATATTGATAGGACTCCCACCACTCCTGTGCAGGTCCTTGCAGCTGGCCTGATGCGTACAACACTTTCTCCAGGTCGCTGCATTAGGCTATGTTCAGCTGCTTCTCGACTGCTTTTAACCAGTCGTCTGCCTCCAGTGGATCAGAGGCATGGGTGAACACCGGAGGACGTCCTTTCAAGAACTCCCCTCGCTTGTCACGGACTTGAACCGGCGGTGGTGCTGCTACTGGTTCATTGTTCATACGGTTCATCATGGCTTGCATCAGATTAGCTTGCATACCCATGAGCTGCTCGATAGTCATCGGCGGCGGTGGTGGTGGTGGATTCTCAGGTACACCACGTCCACGGCCACGACCACGGCCACGGCCACGTCCACGACCAGCGGCTGCACGTTCGGCGTCCATCTGCTTCCAACAAAGATTCACGGCTTTTAGTGATCTTCCAAAAAAAATAATTATTCATCGCTTATAATGAATAAAAACAAGTCTAGCAGTTTTCTGGACAAGTTTCAAACTCAGCAGGTCAGTAATCTGTGCTTATCTCAGAATCTATAGACTCAAAAGGAACATGGTATACATCGTTGGAAAGGTTAAGAAATTCTCTACAAACTTTATTCAGACCACATTTACTGATTCCAACAGTAACATAATCAAAATTGTGATTCATCAGGTTCTGCTCTGGTTCTCAGTCTGCGCAGGTACAGCAGATTAAAACGGAGATATCTCATAGATCCGAACAGATAATGAGGTGATTCCAGTTGGAGATGAAAGATATACCAGTCTAGTTTTCACCATAAAAATTTCGTAATTTTTGACTGAACCGATAATGAGATACTGAATAAAAATCCCAGACCGCTCCAGAAACAGCATGACTGAGACAGATAAAGTAACCCAACCTCGAATTTAAACAACATTTACTTCTAGAATTAAGGTTTAGAAACATGCGGACAGACCCACATGTTTCCACAATCAAACAAAACTCCAAATCATAAATGTTCATCAACACAAACAGCAACTCACTAAAGTTCACATGCCACACATTACCGAAATACTCGTGCTAGCGTCAATCTAGAAAGTACTGTGAAATCTAAGAAGCTCTATCTTGGAGAACGAACTTGCGGGGCTTCTTCTTGTAAATGGGTGGCTGTCCAAGCTGACCACGCAGCTCATCCACCTGACGCTGGAGGCGCTTCTCCGCCTGCTGCGCAACACGCAGCTCCTGTCTCAGTGCCCCATTCATCTCTTGAATGGCACTGACGTGTCTCACAGTCGTATCCAGGGTAGGGTCGCCGGCAGGAGGTGCCAGGACATGCCATGTCTTTCCATCTGGGTCGTTGCGGGGAAGGAACCGGTACCTGTCCTCCTGCATGGCCTCAAAACGGCGGCCATGGTAGTGAAAGTACGCGGCCTAAGCTGCATCCTCCATGCTCTCGTAGGCGGAAGCACGTCTAACCCTGCTCTCGTGGATGGACTCCACCTCGTCCGAGTTGTCGACGTTGTTCCGAGCTGTGATGATCACCTCGGCCTTCCAGTAGGTGTTCTCCAACGGGTGCTTGTGCTCCGAGCAAAGGTAGCGGACGGTGGTGGCAAACTCCGGGTAATAGCTCGCCAACACACCCGTGAGCAGAGTGTGGTAGCGAGCGTCCTCGTCCGCCTCCATGAACTTGTTCCTGGAGGTCCATCCCATCTCCGGAACAACCTGAGGGTACTGAGGCGTCGGTGCTGAACCCGTCGACGCGTGGGGTGCAGGCGAAGGTGGTGCAGGTGCAGGTGGTGCAGGTGCAGGTGGTACTGGAGCGGCAGCCTGCGGAATCGGTACCGCCACTGGTGTAGGAGCTGAAGGTGTAGGCGTAGGGGACCCCGTGTCCATAGGCTCCTCCTCCTCGCCGCCACCAGAGGCGACGACCTCGGGCTCTGGTACGGGTACTGGTGCTGGCACAGGTGCAGGTACTGGAGCTGGTGCTGGTGCAACTGGTGGAGCACGGGCGGCGACGAAGAGGGCGCGATACGCGGCTGCGCTGCGACGAGGCATCTATAAATTTTGTTTTAAGAATTAGAATCAATATGTTTACATAAATAGAACATTGGGTAAGAATATAAACTTTTAATAAAATAAAAAGAAAGTAAAGTGAGCAGTGAAATAAATAAAGCGAAAATAAGAACCCTAAAATCGACTGTTTCTACCAAGGTTTGCGTCCTACAGTCACCCTTGCTTTGATACCAATTTGTCACACCCAAATTTAAGGATAAATTTGAGTACAATAATCTCATGTGCGCCCCAGGAATAGTCGCACACACAAGTCGACAAATTACAAATGTATCATCACAAGTGTCTTACAAAACGTTATTACAATACAAATATATCAAAGTCTGCGACAAACGGAAAATAAACTCATAACTAGCTATGGTAAGATAACTGCAACACAGGGACGACCGACTGGGGGATCGCCAACCTAGAAGTCCTCCGGAAATTCCTCGTAATAGCTGTCATCTGTTACACATCCGGGATTTTTGTCCAAAAGAAATAAAAAGACAAGCGTGAGTACATCTCGTACTCCGCAAGCATAACATAGGAATTTATGCGGCTCAAAAAGGTCAGACACTGGCTACTGCAGTTAGCATTTTAATTGGTCAATGTTTTAATCCTATTTAATCATCAATTATGCTTAAGCTCCCAATTAGCCCAAATGAGTACATGATAATAACACCGTTAACCTTCACGGCTAACACCATCACCATCACGGTTAAACCACATTAATCATCACGATCAATGCGTCAGCGTTTCATTAGTTATTTCCCATAACCATCCACACCCAACTATTCCGTAAGGGTCCAAGGCCGCTCATGTCCGAGAGCACGGCTAGTATACCAATTTGATCAAACTCTGCGCAGAGGTGTGCACTTTTCCCGTAAGTCGTGTTACCCATATGCCCGGGGTTTGCAAGACCCACTAACACTGCCAAGGTGAGCGGGCAGGGAACACTATGAAGCCTTCCATAGGCCACGTCTAACCAGTTAGGGCCGCGAGGTTTCCTCGGCAGGCAGATATACAGAACCCCCTTTCTTATGGTACATTTCCATCACGACTATACACATAGGAACAGAAGCAGTTCTATACCCAAAGTGGCAAGCCCCTCTTGCGCCCTTTCAGGTAACCTCTAACCAGCTAGATGAGATCCTATTACTGAGCTAAAGTTAGAGCCATATAACCATCACGGTTGCACTGTAAGTCCCGGATTGTCGCTTACAGAGAAGTCCTTACGGAGGGTCTAGGTCAACCCAACCGAAGTCAATTGCACCATAGCCCTTTTTCCCAATATTTATCATCATATTTATTAAAGTCAGAGCGATAATAAAGTCTCAATTAATTAGAGCACTAGCAAAGCTACCCACATGCATTCTTCCCATAGGTGTCATAAGTGTTTAGTCAGATAGCTAGGATGTCCTTAGGGGTTATCAAAATTAGACACATGCAAATGCGTAATTAATTAAGTGAATAGGTGTACAAGGGAAACCCATGTTATACTTGCCTTTGGTGAAGGGGAACTGCTGCTGGTCCTGCTGCTCCTCGAAGTGAAATGGATCACCCACGGACACGTCACCGTCTGCGCTCGATCGGTACCACACAACAACACGCATCCAGGTTCATTCATACAAGCAAACAATCATTTAATTAGAACAGTACACCAACAGATCAAAAATGAAATAAAATATTTAAAAACAGAACCAACGTTTCGCTACGATCACATAGATACGAAGATCACGAAATTCGGAGCTAAAACGACCAAGTTACGACTTATCGGCGATTTCCTATAGGCAATTAATTAATTAAACCTAACCCTGAAAATAAAAAGTTCCAAACTACAGAAACAGTGGTACTATCATGTAGATAATTTAATTACGAACCTAACGCAATTTGAACGGGTCAATTCGGAGCTATAACGAATATTTTATGGCCAAAACAAGTTCAGTGGCAATTCTGTAATTTCCCGAAAGCGTATTTTGACCTAACCGACGGAAAATACGCTTTCCAAAAGACAAAGCGTAGTTTACGAATTGCGCTAAGGACTGCGGCTCAAATACTAAATCCCAGGGGGACTCTTTAGCAAAACTGACCCGCGAAGGGGTACGGAGCTCACTGGGCCGTCAGATTAGAGATCTACAGCTCGGATTTAATCTGGGGGGAGAGAGGGAAGGGCTCGCCGGCCGGCCGGCCGGAGCAAGGCCTCCGCGGCGGCGCCATGGCCGGGAGATCGCCGAAGAAGGAGAAAACGTCCTTAGGTGGACAAAACTTCGATCCAAGAGCACGGGAGGCCAGAGGAGCTCACCGCGAACCCGAAGACGCCGGGAACAAGGACTAGGATGGATCGACTTCGGCTGACCACGCGAAACGGCGGCGAGGATTCTCCTGAGCACACACAGCGGCAGTTAGAGAGAAAAACGAGGCGGGAAAAATAAGAAGAAGAATCTAGGCGACTTCGCGGGACTAAAAAGGAGCTCGGCAAGGGGATTACGGGGAAGAAAACTTGGCCAATTGAATCTTCCACCGCGGCGGCGAACTCGGCGGCGCTCGGTGCTCCCAGGTGAGAAGGTGAGCAGGGAAACGAATGGGGCGCGGGGTGCGGTTCAAGCTCGGCGCGGGCGCTATCCTTTTCAAGCCGAACGTGGGGGAAGAGGGGAAGATCGTGGGCGCGGGCTTCGGCCTTGCGGTTTCCAAACCGAGAGAGAGAGGAAGGAGCGGGGCGTTGGTTTGGGGAAGGAGGAGCTGACAGGCGGGCCCGGCCTGTCAGCGGGGAGAGAGAGGGGAAGGGAGAGGGGGGCGGCTGGGCCGCGGCCCAGGAAGGAGAGGGCGCGCGCGGGGCGGGTTTTGGGCCGAGAGGCCGAAATGGAGAGAAAGGGGGAGAAAGAAATTCCTTTTCCTTTTCTTTTTCTCAAACAAATTTTCAATGCATTTCCCAAATGGATTTTTAATCAATTTGATTTTCAAAACACTCATCACATAAAAGAATGCCCCAGCATGAATGCAACATAAAGTTTTCTCTAGGCTTATATTAAATTTTAATTTCTCCAAATTTATTTATTTTCCTACATTGAAAATGCTCACAAAATAAATTCATTTAAATTCATTTCATCTATTTAAAAGAAACAGAATTTTTGGGTGTTACATTAGAAGAACTTAAGAGACAAATAAAGAGAGAGTTACCAGGAGTTGGATCATTAGAATGTGCAAAGTACAATGGAATCGGTATTTAGAAGCACAGGCAACTTGGGAGAGAGAAGATGATCTGAGGAAATCATATCCACAATTGTTTGAGTAAGTACTATTCATTCTCGAGGACGAGATTCTTTTAAGGGGGTAGAGTTTGTAACACCCAAAATTTGCTTTCAAATTAATAGTTTTAAATTGAATTATTCAAATATTTATGTGAGCATTTAAATTAGTGAAGAAATAAATTTTATTGAAATTTAAAATTCAACATAGAGTTAGAAACTTATTTATGCATACATGCTGAAGCATATCTTATTGTTGTGTTGATTGCTTTGGGGTGGATTTTGGTTGCTCTAAAAATTCTATTTGGAAAAGGCTTTGAAAATTAAAATAGAAAAAAAGGAAAGGGGAAAAGACCCCATCCAGCGCCCAGCCCAACTCCCCATCGGCCCAGCCCCCGTTCCTCCCCCGCGACCCTGCTAACCGCCCCGGCCCACTTCTTTCTCCGGCCCAGCAGCGCGCCCCGCCCCTTTCTCCCTTTCTTTCTCTCGCTGCCATCTGGAGCCCACACGTCTGCGACTTACCTTTCTTCTTCCTCAGGTCGTGGCCGAGACGGTCTCTCCTTCTCTCACCGAGATGGAAACCCATCCTGTAAATCCGGGATTTGGTGCTAGGATTCCCAAATCAAGCCCTATAAAGTTTTGTGGTCTCCCCGCGCACTCCACTTTCCATCCACAACATTGGGGAATCCCTAGATAACTTCTATCGCCGCTGGTTGGATCTCGCCGCAAGCCAAAGATTGCCGCCACCATCGTTCTTCCTCGGTGCTGCCCTAGAGCCGCCTAAATCGTGACGCCGAGCTTCGTATTGCTCCTACAAGGGTTCTGAGCCTCCCCTTTTAATCTCTATCGCGCCCTACAGCTCCCTCATCGATGCCGTACCTTGCAGGAGTGCCCGGTCCGCCATCTCAAGCCGTCGGACGCCTTCAAGCTTTTCCCGAGCCTTGATTTTGGTCTCGGTGAGTTCGCAGCAAGCTTCTACGCCTTTCCATTCTTTTCGTTTGTTGAATCATGCACTGAATCGCGAAAACGACGAACTCCGGCGAGGAGTTCTGCCCTCCGGCAATGGCGCCACCGCGCTGGCCACTGTAGCTGGCCGGAGCTCCCTCCCTCTCTCCCCAGATCTGATCTGCACCGTTCCATCGCGATCCTACGGCCGAAAAAGAAGGATACCCCTTCGCCCGGCCGTTTTCTTAAAGAGACCCTCTAGAATCTCGTATTAGAACCCGCAGTCCAAGGCACATTCACGAAAGGCGTATTCTGTTTTTGAAAACGTAAAGTCTGTTCGGTTGATTCAAAATACATTTTCTGATATTTACAAGTTTGCCACTGATTTTATAATGCTCATAAAATGCTCTTTTTAGCTCCGTTTTTGTCCATTCAAATTTCGTTAGATTCTTATTCACGAGCTCTACACGTTAGAAGTATTAGTTTGCTGTTTTGAAACTTTTTAATTCTGCAGTAGCATTTAGTTAATTATTTCTCTATAGGAAAACTTGGAAAATTCATAACTTCTACGTTTCAATTCCGATTTTCGTGAACATTACGTTTGTGTGATCGTAGCGCTGCGTAGAATATTTTCATAAACTTTTATATTTGTTTTACCACTTTTTGGTGTATTGTTCTAATTATAGCTTGTTTGCTTCGTGTATGATTGTCCATTGGAATGCGCGTTGTTGATTGATGATCGGGTATAGACAGTGAGCGATACGTTGGTGATCGAGGTCAATCTTTTGAAGACCAGCAGCAGGCTCAGGAGAGCTTTGATCAAGGCAAGTATAACTTGGGATCATCCTTGTTACCTATATACCATTAATACAATATTTATCATATGCATGTGTCCACCGTGATGACCTTAGCAGAATCATAGATGATTGTTATCCTGGATTCCTTGTTACCTATTTTGGATATGCATTTGGTAGTTCCTGCTAGTGCTTGAATCTAATCCAAGATCATGTAACATGAATGTTTGGATATACAATAAACAATAAAATATGCTTTCTAGCAACTTGAATATAAAGGGTGGAAAGAACTCTGGCTTTTGCTGGATTGATCTTGACCCTCCATAAGGACTTATCGCTTGGCAAAAGCTAAGACAACTCGTACAACCATGAGGGCTATATGGCTCTGGCTTTAGTCAAGTATGAGTAAGCTTTTCTAGCTTGTTAGAGGTTACCCGAAAGGGCGGAGGGGCTGAACCGTTTTGGGTATAGTGCGAGCCCCTGTCCTTATGTGTATAGGCTGCGCGTCATTGTGCCATTCGGAAGGGGGTATCTATATCTGCACGCAAAGGAAACATTGCGGCCCTAACTTGTTAGACGAACCTTTTAAAGACTTCATAGTGAACCCTGCCGACTTTCCTTGGAAGTGAGCTAAGAGGCTGATCACCTCGGGCGAAAGGGTAAATCATGACTCATGGGTAAAGATGTACAACCTCTGCAGAGTGTTAAATCTGGTATACTAGCCGTGCCCACGGATACGGGCGGCCCGGAAAACTGACGGAATAGACGGACACTGATGAACATGATTAATAATGATAATGATGGTTTATTATGTTGTTTATATGTATTATTCATAATTCTTGTATACAATTGATCATGTGGTTATGGGATTTAATATGCTACCTTGATATTTGCTATCCAATGATTAAATATGTTATCTACATATAAAAGCTAAATGCAGTCAAACCAGTGTCAGCTATTTGAGCCTCATGAACCCCTGGTTATACTTGTTGAGTACGATATGTGCTCACTCTTGCAATTTCCCCCACACTCCAGGAGATGTTAGGCTTGTGATCAACCAGTCAGTTGGATCCTGTGGAGAGAAGTAATACCCGAAGTTTGGAGATTGTCTATCCGCTGTTTGATACTGAAGGTTATCTCTTTTATACTAAGTATGTTATATATTTATGCATTGTCTCTAGATATTACCCATTATTTGTAGCTATATGTGAGATTTGACTTCTAAAACTCACATATGGTGCATATCTAATTTTGTCCTTAAAATCGAGTATTACATTATCCGAAGATCCCAACTGATTATCTGAAGCTCCCAATTGCTTTCTCATGTGTGTGAACTTTTGTGTTGCATTTGTAAAGTGAATTTAACTAGTATTTACATTGTTAGAATTGGATGTGACCACATATGAGTATATGACATTTGACTTCCGTTACTATATGCATCTAGCTAGTGGAACACACTGGTCGTTGGCTCCAAGACCTACTGTGTCGATTAATTTAATCTTAGCCTATGTACCGATTGATAGTTCAGTTTAGCTTAGTAATTTCCACGGCTCCATGCAATATTCATCTCCATATTACCATCCAGAAATATAGTTTATATATGTAACAGCATATCATATACAAAAATATTCAATAAATCATGTCCAATTTACCGAGTGAGTTACAAAAGTGAGGCAGCCGCCACTCCTGAAACTGCTTCACGATTATGCGACCCATGGCAGACATTGCACCGCCCATGCTCCTCAAAAGGAGCAAGCAGATAGCGGCGCAGAACATATCTTATATCCCGGCGTTCAAGCAAGGTGAACACCTTCTCGTGAAGCTCTGAGTCTAACTAGCGGATGACCTTTCCGTCCACATCAGCCATGAAGGCGTATAGATAAATCTTCAGCGGTGACCCCAACAATATGCAGGCGCTACGTGAGTTGTTCCCACTGGACCACGACGTGGGTCCGCGCAAGCGGCACCACTGTCGATCAGCGCTCCGGCCATATGCCTCCTAGTCAGTACCGCAATTTGGGTTAATCAGTGTCCAATGTAACAATATACGTTTGAGTACACTACGGAGGTTTTCAGCATCCATATAAAACTCTTGTGACCTCTAGGGCACTGCTAAGGCGTATTGTATCAAACTGTTTTCTCTACTTTAATATAAGACACGTAAACCTTTTGCGTGATCGAGAAAATTATGTAGGATCCTCACGTACTTCAATTCAAATATTCAAAAAGAACATGGTGGTATATCTTGTAGCAGATACACAAAAACAGTGATTGGTTACATAAACTTCCCATTTATTCTATCATATCAGCTTAGAATGTCGTAATTGAATACACACGGGAGTATGCAAAATACATGTATAAACCTATCTTCGAACAATGAAGTGAGTCTCAATTTACTTAGTTGTGGTTGTTCTCCCAGAATTGAGCTTGGAGCCAATCAATTGTTCCCTTTTGCACTTGGAAAGCTTTGGCCAAGACATCATCTGAGATGGGTGGTTTTGATCCAAAGACCGCGTTGGCAATAGTAATAGCCCCAGGGTTCTGGCTGCTTAGTGCAGCGATCGCGACAGCTGGCTTGTCATGGACTGGGTTGAATTGGAAGTGTATGAGCCCTTGGGGGAACACAAACACGTCACCCTTGTTGAGAACCTTTGTGAATAGCTTGTTACCGTTGTCTGTGTTGGAGGTGACAAATCCAACATAGAGTGTACCCTCAAGCACGGTGAGAATCTCTGTGGCACGTGGGTGGGTGTGTGGCGGATTCTGACCTAATGGTGCGTAGTCAATGCGAGCCAGTGAGATGCCCAGGGTGTTGAGTCCAGGCAACTGCATGACATTGATCAAAGTGACATTGGATCCGACCTTGCTTTTCATAGTATCCCTAGGCTTGTCATGGTTTGCTGCCTTGAAAAAGTCATCCACGTTCACGGCCATAGGGTCCTTGCAAACAAATCCATTCACCTTCACTGCATATACAAAGACGAAGGAAAATAGGTATATAGAGATCAGAAACATTAGGACACACATAAACATTAATTAGAATGTTTGTTGTGACAAATGATTATTATTCGATCCTCAATTTACTACAAGAATATATAGCATGACTTAAAGTGAGTGCATGCATACCTGGAGAGTGTATGTCGGCTACACAAAAGTCCTGGAGCGGGCTAGGGTCAGAAGCAATGGCCTGAGAAGTGACCAATGCCACAAAAGAAACAAGGAGAAAGTAGGTGGTGGGAGCCATCTGGATTAGTATTCCACTTGCTTTTATGTTTGTGCTCTTCGAACTCAGCTATAGAGCTTCTTGTTCAATTTGTGTGTCTCTGTTGATGCTTGGGGTATGGGGATGGTGTGTTTATATAGGCTGCCACAGCGGCAAGTGTGGCGACGGGAACGTGCTAATGACTGAAGAAGTCCAAGTTCAACCTACAAAGAAGAAACAGTCTCCGGCTGCTGGAACTTGCAGAGTAAACAACGCAATTATCTTATTGACATATCAACTTTTGCAAACCAACAACCTTGCTTTTAATATTTTCACACGCATGACACTAAAAAATCCATTGCAATTATCCTTTAAAATTACTTCTAGAATATTAGGAAGTAAACCATAAAATGGGGTTATGCCTAGTAATTAGGATATATATTTATCTAAATTTTAACACAGGCCCATGAGTCCTTTTGGACAACGTGGTTTGTTAATTGTTGATATGGAGAGATAATTTATTTTGTAATGGTGATTATGACATTCCTGGCCACCAGTAATCACGTTAGCTGACGGTGGACTATGATAGTTGTGTAAACAACAATAATGGATCAAATGGTCAATCCGTGCGTTTGTGCTTACATAAGGATAGAAAGAGTCAACTCCGATCCTCATGTTTCCAATGTTTACTTGGTCACCATTTTATACGGAACTAGCATACATGAATTAATCCGTGGAATGCTTCCGTACCAAGGTGGGAACGAACTGGTAAAGGGTAGCCACCGTGCACTTTTTACTTTTGAGTTAAATCATGTGAATCTTCTGTCTATCAGTACAGTGAGGTAAGTCATTTGGTTGCCTGCTCCCTGACTTTTTCAGATGATATCCGCAATTCATTAACGTCCTGCTGCATCAGGTAGCGACTTTTTTCTTTGAATCGATCATGCATTTGGCAGGACCGGCAGTGTTGACGTTGGCATTTCGCTGGGAGGCATATCTTAGTTAATAGGCAGAGGAGTAGCCAAGCCTATGAAAATCGTGACCCGTTCTCTCTTACGGGCTTATATCTACAGGTAATTAGTCCCTCGCCCACACATGCCATGTTTTTCACTTCTTTTTTGTGCTTAAATTTTTTGTGGTTGGTTCTTGCGTGATCCTAAGTCAAGAAAACATATATCACTGCCGCCGGTTGGACCCATCACTTGAGCCATCAGCCACTATCACTGCCGATTTTTAAGAAACCAACAGTGATGGGACCGGCACATAAAGTTAATTCTGTAGTAGTGCTCCCTCCCTGATCCTATTAACAAAGGAAGCGACCTGCCGTGAGCAGACTGAGCACACGTGGGGTAAGCTGCAGCGACAGGAGGACAAGTACGTGCTTGGCGAGCTGCATCTGCATCTACTGGATAGCTAGCACAGCTGCATGTGCGGGCAATGAGATGGGGTGGTGGTCCCAGGGGGGCAGTGGCGGGGCAGGATGATAACGCTAGAGTCATTGACCATGATGGTGGAGGTCAATGACATGAAGGGGAAGAGGCAGGCCGTCAACATCAACGGGAGGGCTAGGAGGCACCGGGGGCGGTCATGGAGGAGGCTTGGTGGCATCGGTGTCAAGGGGTAGGGTGGGGCATCAGACAAAGCTAGGTTCACATGGATTTAAAGGTTTATGTTTCTTCTAAGAGACTATATGCCTTCATTTTTTTCCAAAGCCGAGCAGACCAGCCTAGGGGAATGGATGAGACATGGCTGGGCAAAGCTTACTTGGGGGTGAAGCGAAGGCAGCAGGGCAGATGATATCTGTCTCGTAATTTTTAGTTGTAGAAGAAAAGAGATGGAGCATCATTTGTTGGTTTCCGCGGTCCATTCAAGTTCTTAGTTGGAAACAATGAAGGAGGGAGGGAAAGAATTATGACCTTTAAAATGCCTCAAGGAGGGAGCAAAAATGATACTAGAAGTTATGAAATATATTTTTGTAAAAATATATTTGGAGCTCTAAATATCATATTAAGTATTATTAGATTAGTTATGTAATATATTTTAATAATAAATTGATTTAGAGATACAAAAACTTAAAAGAGTTTAATTTAGTTTAACCTAGAATTGTTTTCTTAGGTGGAGAGAGTAGTACGCCACCAATCTGCACGTAGATCTCAAGGTTGTCGTAGGGCTTTATATTCCGATGTGATTTTGAACAATTGTAGTACTGGTGAAACAAGAAACCTTAGTTTTATAAAGTAAGAGAGGTTAGAAAAGACTATAGTTTTAGCAATATTTTATTTTAAAAAAAATACAAAATACAAAATTTTTTACATCTAACATCTCTAGTTTTGAAAATCAAAGCATTTTATGAAATTATGGTAGTTTTCTGAAACAACAAAATATTTTGTATTCAAAGTAGGGATTAAGAGAGTTAGGTGGAACTACGTTAATAGGAAAATGTTCGAGAACACATGATGAGGTTTTAAAAAGAGGGTCTTAGAGTTGATCTTATTAAAACATCATTGATGTTTAGTTTCTTGTCCGCAACCTACGTCCTTATTAAGGCGTGTCTTTTAGTGATTGCTTCATGTGCTAAGCAAGCCTTCTCAAGCTTGACTATTAATGTGGGTGTTACAACGACCAAGAGCTCTCCACCAACCCTCAAGCATTCAACTAGAGTTGCACTTCTCGAGGTGATGGACGGGGAACAACTTCAAAATGCACGCTTCGCGGAATTTGTAACACCCTAAATTTTGCTCCTTTGAAAATAGAGGAAAATTGATTTAATTTTGTATTTTTGTGCTCATAAAACAAAATAATAATAATATTTTTTATTAAATTAAAACTTACCATAGGAGATTAGCAACATGTTTGAGCATGCATGCCACAACATTTTATTTATTGTGATGAGTGTTTTTAAACTAAAATTCAAAATGAATTCAAATTGAATTTCAAATGGTTTTCAAATGGCTTAGAAAATTTGGAAGAGAAAATAAAAGGAGAAACCTTCTCCCTCCCTGTTTTGGCCCGAGTGGCCCAACCCCCCCTCTTTGCTCTTGGGTCGGGTCCCATTCTCCCACGCATAGCCTGCCCAGCAAGACCACAACCCAGTAGGAGAGCCCGCACCGAGCAGCAGCTTGGCCCAGCTTCATCAGCAGCCGGCCTAGTGCGTCTCTCTCTCCGCTCCCACTGACCAATCGGGCCTACGCATCAGTGCCCCTCTCTTCTTCCACCTTGAGCCCTAGCAGGACTCCACCAAGGCGGAAGCCAAATCCCGTTTTCCACGGGATCGTTTGCCAACATGCCCAACCGACCTTTATATAGCTTTTGGCAATCATCCGCGACTCCCTTTTCGATCTACGAGACACATGGGTCGACTTAGCCGCCCTCCTGACGCACATTTGGATCTCATCGGAGAAGCAAGAAGGTCGTCGCCACCACTGTCCAAGCCCTGCGTTGTCCCAAGGTCATCGAGAACCCTTTGCTGAGCTTCGCCTCGCTCCTACGGAGATGCCGAGCCTCTTCTCCATCTCTCTCTCGTCCTGGTTTAGTCTCCAATGGATGTTGAACTCGTGCAGGGAGTAGTCATCCCCAAATCCCGATGCCGAACATCCTCGGGTCATCCTTGCCCCCACTTTTGCCTCTGGTGAGTTCACAACAAGCTCCTCTTGCTCCCTGTGAGTTATGGTGTCCGAAGTCGATGGATTGCAAAACTCCGACGAGGACGGACCGATTCTGGCCACAGCACCACTGCAGTGGCATTGTTCCGGCCGGCAGCCGCCACCCCCACTCTCTCTAATCTAATCTCAGCCCTAGGTTTTAGATCCAACGCTCCAGATTAGGCCGTAACCCTTCGTCTAGATCTTTTGTTAAAGAGCCCCTGCATTTTTGTCAAATAGAACCTGCAGTCGAAGCATATTCTCAAAATACGTATTCTATTTTTGAAAACGTAATTCCCGTCAGTTTAAATCAAAATACGTTTTCAGGATATTACAAGTTTTCCACTGATTTTATTTAGCTCATAAATATACGTTTTAACACCGATTTGACCCATTCAAATTATGTTAGATTCATATTCAAGAGAACTACATGTTAGTAAATTTATTTCACCAATTTGCAACTTTTTAATTTTGTGACCTTATTTAATTAATTACTTTTATAAAGGAAATCTTAGAAAATTCATATCTTCTCTATTTTAGCTCTGATTTTCGTGATCCTTACGTCGGTGTGATTGTAGCGATGTGTAGAATCCTTTTATCAACTTTTCTTATTGTTTTTCTACTGTTGGTGTACTATTCTAATCATAGCCTTGTTTGCTTTGTATATGTTTGGTCTTGATTGTTTGTGTGTCGATGATTGCTGATGGAGTATCGACGGTGAGCAGTTCATGGATGATCAAGAGTGCTACTACAAGCAGGACCAGAGAAATATGATCAAGGCAAGTATAGCATTTGGGTTTTCATTCTGTGACCATGACCTTGTGACTTAATTAATGTTTAAGCAACAAACGATAAAAATGACTTTTTAGCAACTTGAGGATTTGTCTATTATGGCTCTGGCTTTAGCTTAGTAGGAAGACCTTTTCTAACTTGTTAGACTGACTCCAACAAGCTAGGCAAACCATTACCCAAACCTATTTTGGGTCCTGTACAGTGAAAAAAAAACGCTTCCAACAGAATAGCCAAAGGGAACACCTATTTTGGGTAGAAGGGAAGAGGCAACCCAAATATGCGTTCTCTCCCTGTCTTCTCTCTCCTCGACCCAAATGGAGTCCAGTGGCTGTCTTCTCTCTCCCAATCCTCATCCCCTTCCGCTGGGATGCGCACCACGCCTCCATCTCCGCCAGACGCGAAATAGACGACGGTCCGCAACGGGCTCGAAGCAGGAGAAGGCCTCCGCGAGCATGGCGCCGTCGGCGTGCGGCGAGAGGCCGTGGACGAAGAGCCGACAGTGCGGGGCGATGCGGTGGCTCCGCTTGGTCGTGGACAGCTCCTTTGGCTCCGCTGCCACCATCGTTGGCGGGGCTCCCGGCGCAGCGCACCGGCCGCCGGAGTAAGCCTGTGAGCAGCTGCAGGGGCAGGGTCGGCAGGGCTCCCATGCGCTCGACCGAGGCAGCAGCGGCGGAGCTTCTCTGTCCAAGGGAAACAAGAACTCCAGCCTAGTGTTGGGTGGGTCCATGGCAGGAGCGGGGCGCGGCCAGCATGGCAAGGCGGATCCATGGCAGGGAGTGGCGGGAGCAGGACGGCATGCCCGTGGCAAGCAGTCGGAGCGGCGGCACGGTAGTTTTGGGTCTCTGCTTTTGCGATAGCTGTTGGAGAAGGAATGTTTTGGGTTTGCTATCTATATACTGTGCGTGACCTAAATCAAAGAATAGGTCTCCATTTTAGGTTCTCTTTGTTGGAGATAGTCTTAGAGGTTACTCGTAAGGGCACTCGAGGGGCTTGCATTTTGGGTATAGTGCGGCCTCTGTCCTTATGTGTATAGGCTGCACATCATTGTGCCATTTGGAAGGTGGTTCTATATGTGCGCACTGATTGGGAACATGCGGCCCTAACTTGTCAGATGAACTTTTAAAAGGTTTCATAGTGAATCCTGCCGACCACCCTAGGAAGGGGGTTAAGAGACTCGCGACCTCGGGTGAAAGGGTAAATCATTACTCATGGATAAAGATGTACAACCTCTGCAGAGTGTTTAATAAACTAGTATACTAGCTATGCTCACGGTCATGAGCGGCCTTGGGGACTCTTACATTAAAGATGATGATTCTTATTATGTTATTATGCTCAATGTTTATTGTTTTATGCTCTACATTATTTATATCACATTGATCATGAGTTTGTGGGATCTGCTACTACCTTATTGCTATATTTGTGGAGTTCGACAGGGACTCACTCTTGCTATTTCCCCCACACCTCAGGAGAAGCTTTAGGCTTGTGATCATGAGTTGATACCCGAAGTCTGGATTTATCTTCCGTTGTTTTTGCTGCCTAAGGTTATCACTGATTTACTAAGTACGTTATATGATTTATGCATTGTCTATTGATATTACTCTTATTTATAGCTATATGTGAGATTTGACCTTTAAGACTCATATATAGTGTATATATGATTTTGTCCTTAAAATCAGGTATTACAGAATTGCTTGACAAGGAAGCTAGCAAATATCTGAGCAGCATCATTGAGATAGCGAAGAGGGATCTACTCTGTTGGCGGGCCTTGATAAAGGCGCTGGCGTTGCCTAGGGTTCGCAAGGACTCATATATAGTCTATTGATCAACTTCTCGCCCAAGAATGTCACATGTCATTGAGGGCATCGCTTATGCAAGAGAGAGGTTGCAGCAGCCAATCTCCAACTCTCCATGCGGCTGTGCAGAGGAAAGCCGGGCGAAATCATGGTTAGCTTCCGGTCTACCTTGTTGATGATGGAACAGAATCAAAAGGGACCAGCAGGCAACTTGCCATTCAGCACTAGAGGGCCAATAGGTAGCCCGCCAGTCAGCAGCTAGCACTGCAGTAGCCCCATTGTTGGAACTGCAAAACAATTTTAATTTTCATGGGATTGTTTGTTGCTTTTGAGGATGTCAGCAAGTTTGCATCAACATCAGTGATAAATTATCTTCTGAACAAGGATATGAACTTTCATTTGTCTTTCTCTGTTGCTAAAAGCATACTAAAGGCGACGTCGCTTTGACTTTTTTTGGACATATTATTATATCTGGATACATACCAAAATGGTTGCAATAAAAAGTCAAGCGACTTGTAATTTGGGACGGAGGGAATACTAATTAAAGGACACCATATTTTCGATGAATATTTATGTTCTGTTCTGTTCTTTCTTTCTTCTGAAAGGAAGGCGCAGTTCATCCTTTCCATGACACTTTCAGTCTTCCCATCGAAGCACTAGCTCCTTTTACTCTCAGTTCGGACACAACAAATATTCTGAATTATTAATTTGTTCAATAGACAACAAGGTACCAGTTTCTAAATGTAAGACTTCTTTCAGGAGGTAATTTGTTAGCTACCCGGTTACTGCATGTTCATCCATCTCGATTTGTCGGACAGTGAAATTTCCTGAATGTTGGTCGTAGCTACCATCTAGTTACTGCAATGCATTAGTGCAATCTTGCTAGCTCCCATATCTGAAGTGAAATTTCCTGAATGTTGCCTCGTGATTACAAACTTATCTCAAGCTCCTAATCGCTAGCTCCCAATTTGCTTCTCATGTGTGTGAACTTTTGTGTTGAATTTGTAAAGTGAATTTTACTAGTCATTACATTGTTGGAATTGGATGTGGCCACGTATGGTACTTGATCTCCGTTACTATATGAATCTAGCTAGTGGAACACACTGGTCGTTGGCTCCAAGGAGACTGGAGTCCAAGGCCTACTGGGTCGATTAATTTAGTCTTAGCCGATCTACCGGTTGATAGTTCAGTTTAGCCTAGTAATTTGGAAAGGCTCCATGCAATATTCATCTCCAAATTAATGTCAAGAAATATTGTTGATATATGTAACGGCATATCATATACAAACAATATCCAATAAATTATGTAGGATCCTCACGTACTTCAGTTCAAATATTCAACTAGAACATGGTGATATAGCTTGTAGCAGAAACACAAAAATAGTGATTGGTTACATACACTTCCCATTTAACTATTCTACCATATTGTCTTAGCATGTCATAATTGAATACACACGGGAGTAATGCAAAATACATATATAAACCTATCTTCATACAATGAAGTGACTCCCAATTTACTTAGTTGTGGTTGTTCTCCCAAAACTGAGCTTGGAGCCAATCAATTGTTCCCTTTTGCACCTGGAAAGCCTTGGCCAAGACATCATCTGAGATGGGCGGTTTTGATCCAAAGACCGCGTTGGCAATAGTAATAGCCCCAGGGTTCTGGCTGCTTAGTGCAGCGATCGCGACAGCTGGCTTGTCATGGACTGGGTTGAATTGGAAGTGTATGAGCCCTTGGGGGAACACAAACACGTCACCCTTGTTGAGAACCTTGGTGAATAGCTTGTTACCGTTGTCTGTGTTGGAGGTGACAAATCCAACATAGAGTGTACCCTCAAGCACGGTGAGAATCTCTGTGGCACGAGGATGTGTGTGTGGAGGATTCTGACCTAATGGTGCATAGTCAATGCGAGCCATCGAGATGCCAAGGGTGTTGAGTCCAGGCAGCTGCATGACATTGATCAAAGTAACGTTAGATCCGACCTTGCTCTTCATGGTGTCTCTAGGCTGGTCAAGTTTTGCTGCCTTGAAGAAGTCATCTGCGTTCACAGCCATTGGGTCCTTGCAAACAAATCCATTCACCTTCACTGTATGCATAGACAAAGGCAAATA
This sequence comes from Sorghum bicolor, assembly GCF_000003195.3. Classification (NCBI taxonomy): domain Eukaryota; kingdom Viridiplantae; phylum Streptophyta; class Magnoliopsida; order Poales; family Poaceae; genus Sorghum; species Sorghum bicolor. The sequence continues at coordinate 7,356,137 of NC_012876.2, read as the reverse complement.
GTTAGATGAAGAACATGTCATTAGGCCATACCTAGAAATGCTTGTTGTATGTAGATGTTTGTTTGAACAAATGATTCTTATTTGATTAGAGATTTAGTATAAGAAAACAGCTTGAGTTAAAGCGAGAGTATGCATACCTGGAGAATGTTTGTCGGCAACACAAAAGTCTTGGAGGGGGCTAGGGTCAGAGGCAGTGGCCTGTGAAATGACAAATGCTACAAAAGAAACGAGAATGAAGTAGCTGGAGGCAGCCATTTGGTTTTGCACACGCTTTTTGTACGTGTTTGCAGTCTCTGAATTCAGCTATGGAGCTTCTTAGCTTGTGGTGTTTGTGTCTGTCTTGTTGATGCCTTCGCCATGGGGATGGAGAGGTTATATAGCCTGCCGCATGCTCATGTGGCAACGTGTACGTGTTAATGGTTGAAAAAGTTATAAGTTGAACCTATCAGGAGAACTGATCGAAGAAACAGTCTTGGCAGTGATATCGACTTTCCAAACCTACCCTGCTTTTAATAATATTTTCACACGCACCATACGACTAACAAAATCAGCGTGCATGGTCTCTTTGCTTGCAGTTGCAGCACAGCATATATATATTACCAAAGTGTACTCTTTGTTTTCTTTTTGTGTTTCTAGGTGTCTGGGTTCAAGCATACTATCATCGTTTTAAATATCAATTTTACAAATTGGAAGAAAACCACAAAATCAAGATTTCTAGTGGTCACATAAATTGATTGAAATTTTAAAACCTTTGGAAGTAAACCGCAAAATGGAGGAGATCGGTTAGTGGATTCGAATTTGGATAAAACCGATAATTTGGACATCCATTTGAGCATCAGATGCATGATAAGACATTGGTATGAGTTCGTTGCTGAGGGTGGACAGTGATAGCTGCGTAAACAAGAAAAATGGTTCATCAGACAATCTTTGCTTGTGCTAACGTAAGTATGGAAACAGTCAACTCACAAAGAAATATAGAAATAGTCTACAATGCGAAAGTATATGACCGTCATATAAAATCTTTATTACTTTTTCCACTTCATATCATTATAACTATCCAACAATCTCCATATATTTCGTCATTCAAGACGATTAATGTTTCCATTGTTTGTTTGGTGGTCACCTTTTTTTTTGCTTGTGAGAACTGTGGTACACGCTTTACTAGGTCAAGCACTGATTGCTTCTTAGTAGCTTTACACTAATACGTGAAGTATATGGATTGCTTAGCGGGCATGATTTAAACCAGAACTTATATAAAATAAAACTACTTTTTTCCCTGTCAATCTTTTGTTGGTTGATATTTTACTAGCTTATGGTCTAACATGCTTATTTTCTTGCATTTCATCACCATTGGTTCTGACTGTGATAGTTGCGTATACAAGAGAAATGCTTCAAAAGGTCCGTCGATGGTTGTGCTAACATATGTATAGAAAGAGTCAACTCCTCGCTAATAAAAGGTAGAAAGAGTCAACAGTGGGGAAGCCTGTCTATAACACATGTATATATAGTATCTTCACCTTGATCATATAACTATTTAATATATAATCTCCATCTCGTCATTCGCGACCACTATACAGCAGAAAGAGTCAACTCATGTTTCCAATGTTTACTTGATCAACTGGAATGCTTCCGTACCAAGGCAGGGACGAACTTGGTAAAAGCCTAACAGGGTAGCTACAGCACGTTTTACCTTTGAGTTAATCTAGAGGTGAAGTATCTATCGGTACAAGACCAAACCATCATCTGTTCTTTGTGCTCCACCACACGGTCATCCCATAATGCTGCAGCCTGCTATTGCCACAGCATTAGGAAAATATATTTTTTCTTTTCACCAGATCCCAGACTTTTTGATATGATACTGGTAGGGATGAAAACGGACCAGATACGGACAGATATCACCAATATCATATTTGTTTTCATATTTTTGGTCGGATTCGGATTCGAATACGGATAATGTCAACCATGTCATAAGATAGGATTAGATGTCGACATTATAAATATACGATTTAAGTATTCGGATACGGATACAGTATTGGATGTTGAATATTCCGACTCGAATACAGATAGATCTGAACTCCTCTAAACGAATTCGGTCTCGAATACGGTCGGAAAATATCCGTACCGTTTTCATCCCTGAACACTGGCCCTTCATTGACGTCCGGCTGCACCTGATAGTGACTTTTTTTTTGGGATCGATCAAGCATTTGGCTTCTGGCAACCCATAAGGCCATAACTAGGGATCACTGCCGGTTTGGAACCAGCTTTTACTTCCAGATTTTGATCTGGCATTGGTTAATCGGCTGTGTTGACCTTGAAGTTTCACTAGATCCTAACATAGGGTCATGTTACATCCCTGATCCCCTCTAGCTAGAATCGCTCGCGGACTCAGGGGCTACACCCCTCAAGTATACCTTCTGGCCAACGATAGGGCAGAGCCCTAGTATGCTCACCGCCTCTGCTCGGGGCTCCTGATCAATGGGATGCTCGGCCCGATCCCCTGGCCCCCGGTCTCCAGCACAGGCCATCTAGGCTAGAACCTGTTAGAAAATTAGACATTTTAATGTTTGATTTAATCTAAAAAATTCCGCATAATATTGTGGTGGTATATATGTGCACGTGTGCAATTTTATCACTACTCAGTTTAGAGATAAACATTGCAAGAACTACTGCAACTACAACAGACATACTGAAAATAAAAGTCAATCGATTAGGATTGTACCCCGAGGAGGGACCAGTGCCGAAGGCACCGGCGGCTCCATTCGCACTAGTCGACATAGTGCGTTGCGTGAAGTAGCGGACCACAGTCGATGCAGGAAGATGTTCGCAGTGCAGTCCCGCGAACGTCCACCAGGAAAAAGACGAAGACGCAGTAGTCGATCTCGATCCACCGGAGTGGAAGAAGATGATCTCGTCGGTGAGCAGTCGCGGAAGACGCTCCCCAAAAATCTGATTGCCTGCACACCCGAGCAGGTGTGTCGATGTAGGAAGTCGTGTTTCGGAGGCCTGCTCTCCCGATCTCTGTGCGCGCAGAGGTTCGGGACGGGGACGAACAGAGAGCAACTCGACCGGAAGAGAGAGGACTGATTGTGTCCTGCAGGTAAGGAAAGAGTGTCACACGTATGGAATATATAGGCCCCAGGTGGAAACGTCTGATTGATGACAATTAATCACATTTAATTGCCATAAACCGAGTCAATCAATTAGCAATTAATTGCCATTAATTATACAACGGTAAGATCTTGTTTTTCTCCCTTTCCTTATTCACCACGCGTGTGCCATGTCACGTCTGGTCCTCGTGTGTCATCTCGATAAGACAAGACAAGCACGCACGCACGCCACGCCACGCCACGGCTCGGCGGCGGCGGCGCGCGCGTGTGGCACCCTTTTTCCCTTCCTCAACTTCTCCATAGGAGCTAACAAAGGCCACCTATTTAAGTTGAGTTAACATATGGTCAATCATCAATACGGTACTAAACCGTTTTCATTATAGCATTTATTATGGGCACTTGAATTAATCATCAAATATAATTATGGGCTAAAGGCCCATTATATTCAACAATCCCCACCTATTTCTAGGGCACATAAGAAAAGCTCTTGAATTTCCATATCGTTTCATATACCAGTCGTTTCAGTGGAGACTGTTAAGTTGAACTTCCACTTAGAGTACAGACTACACTTAGTCACAACTTGAACAATGGACTATGCCTTGAATTGCAAGTTTTCTGTGATATAAGCTTCATCTAAATTCATAACTGATACAGGGTTGCATGAACATCCCCTCTGGTTGAAGCATATAAGTCATACTTCTAGCCCATTCATGAGTATCTAGAGATCACCCAAATCTCATAGACTGTGACTAACAGTCAAACTCATATAGGTGTATTCCTTAAAGATGTTCTGTAGGACAACATCTATCGCTTCACAAGCCGCTTTGGAATACATTAAGGTATATAACCAGCCTTCCTTACAGACTTAGGAAAGAAGTGCAATTGAGATGAGTTAAGTAAAGGGTCTTTCCTCACAATCTACTTCTGGCTTGTTTCACCATTCTACTTCACGGGATCTCCGATCCTATAGAATAGGTTGCCACCATGGTAGACCTCACGTGGGTCTCAAACCCATCTCACTCGATGCACTATCTATCACATTACGGGATAGTCCCTTTGTGAATTGATCTGCCAGATTCTTAAATGTATGGACATAGTCCAATGCTATAACTCCGGAGTTTCTCAATTTTCTGACAGTCTTCAAACGCCGTTTGGCATGCCTAGTAGACTTCATGTTTTCCTTAGAACTGTTGACTTTTGTGATCACCGTTTGATTGTCACAGTTCATGGAAATAGCCGTCACAGTTTTTTCAACCACCGGTAGATCCATCAGGAGTTCATGAAGCCACTCGGCCTCAGTGCCGGCGGTGTCTAATGCTGTGAGTTCTGCTTCCATGGTTGACTTCGTTAAGATAGTCTGCTCGCAAGACTTCCATGAAACAGCGCCACCTCCAAGCAAAAACACATATCCACTTGTGGCCTTTAACATCAACATCAGATATCCAATTTGCATCACAATAACCCTCTAATACCTTTGGGTATCCGGTATAGTGAATGCCATAGCTCACAGTACATTTCAGATAGCGCATCACTCTCTCAAGAGCTTGCCAATGAATATCTCCCGGATTTGACACAAACCGGCTAAGTTTGCTCACTGCAAACGAGATATCAGGCCTCGTGGCACTTGCAAGGTACATCAATGAGCCTATAATTTGGGAGAATCTTAGTTGATCCCTTGCTATTCTTTGATTTTTCCTCAATAGCACACTAGGATCATAAGGCGTAGGAGCAGATTGACAGTCACTATACCCAAAGCGACTTAAAATCTTTTCCACATAGTGGGATTGCACAAGTGTAATCCCACCATTACCTTCTCTTGAAAGCTTAATGTTTAGAATAACATCAGCTTCTCCCAAATCTTTCATCTCAAAGTTATTAGACAAAAAGTCTTTAACTTCCTTGATCACATCAAGGCTTGTCCCAAGGATCAGTATGTCATCCACGTACAGACAAAGGATCACACCTTCACCCCCACCAAACCTATAGTACATACATTTGTCAGCTTCATTAACAGCAAAGCCGACAGAAGTTAAAGTTCTGTCAAACTTCTCATGCCATTATTTTGGAGCTTTTTTTAGGCCATATAGGGATTTTAATAACTTACACACCTTGGCCTGTTGACCACTTGTTACAAATCCATCAGGCTGATCCATATAGATCTCTTCCTCCAACTCTCCAATTAGGAAAGCTGTCTTCACATCCATCTGATGAATGAGAAGACCATGAGAGGCAGCCAAAGATAGTAACACTCGAATTGTGGTCAAACGGGCAACAGGTGAATAAGTATCAAAGAAATATTCCACTTCTCTTTGGGTATAACCCTTAGCCACAAGCCTAGCCTTGTACCTCTCAATTGTACCATCAGGCCTAAGCTTTTTCTTGAACACCCATTTACACCCTATAGGTTTACACCCATAAGGCCGTTCAACCACTTCCCAAGTTCCATTAGACATTATTGAATCCATCTTAGTCCTTATTGCTTCCTTCCACAAGTTAGCATCAGGAGAGGAAAGTGCCTCTTTAATGGTTGTTGGGGTATCATCCACGAGGTACACAATATAGTCATCTCCAAAAGACTTCACTTTTTTTTTGTCTTTTGCTCGTTCGAGTGACTACATTATCATCCTCCTCAGGATAGTGAACATGAGGTTCCTCAGATTGTTCTATCGGAATAAATTGCTCATGGTAATTTATAGACTCATGACTAGAAATATTAGATGTACTTTTCATAGGAAACTCAGTTTCAAAGAATGTTGCATCTCTTGATTCTATTATAGTACCAACATGCATATCTGGTACTCCAGAATTTATAATTAAAAATCTATACCCTACGCTGTGAGTAGCATAACCAAGAAAAATACAATCAACTGTCTTAGGTCCGAGTTTGCGTTTCTTGTTTATTGGCACATTCACTTTAGCCAAACAACCCCAAGTACGCAAATAGGAGACATTTATTATTTTATTTTCCCATTCCTCAAATGGTGTGATTTCTTTATTCTTTGTAGGAACTCTATTCAGGACATAACATGCTGTCAATATCGCCTCACCCCACCATTCTTTAGATAGTCCCGAAGTCTCTAACATGGCGTTAACCATCTCAGTTAGAGTACGATTCTTTCTTTCAGCAATTCCATTGGACTGTGGTGAGTATGGCGGTGTCCTCTCATGAATAATTCCATGTTCTACGCAGAAATCAGAAAAATCACTTGAAAAATATTCTCCACCGCGATCGGACCTTAAGCGTTTAATTTTCCTCTCAAGTTGATTTTCTACTTCAGCTTTATAGGCTTTAAAATATTGTAATGCTTCATCCTTTGTTTTAAGCAAGTACACATGACAAAATCTAGTACAATCGTCTATAAATGTAATGAAGTATCGTTTACCACCTTTAGTCAACTCACCATTCATCTCGCATAGATCGGAATGGATTAATTCTAATGGTGCCAAGTTCCTCGCCTCCACAGCCTTGTGAGGCTTGCGAGGTTGCTTAGATTGCACACATACATGGCACTTAGAACCTTTGACTAAATTAAATTTCGGGATTAAATTCATATTTGCTAGCCGCGTTAAACAACCATAATTAACAAGACAAAATCGCGAATGCCAAACTCATTCGAAATAATAGTATGGTTCACGATTTTATTACACACATCATGCATAGATAAGCAGAACAAGCCTCCGCAATCATAACCTTTACCAATAAAAGTTCCAAACTTTGAAAGTATAATTTTATTGGCCTCAAAGACTATATTGTAGCCATCTCTACAAAGCTGTGAGCCGCTAACTAGATTTTTTTTTTATGGAGGGGACATGCTGCACGTTCTTCGTCAGCACCGTCTTTCCCGAAGTGAACTTCAGAATGACCGTACCAACACCAAGAACACGCACATGAGAGCCATTCCCCATCAGTAAGGCTCCAGTGTCGCCGGCCTGATAAGAAGAAAACAAAGAGATGTCAGCACATACATGAAAATTAGCCTCAGTATCCATCCACCACTCAGATGAATGACAGACTGAAAGAACAATAGATAAATAATTACCATACCAAGATGTTCCTCCTTCAGCCTCGCTAATGACCATATTCACTGACTTTTTCTCTTCTCGTTTGAATTTGCGATGTGGACAAGCACTTGCCCAGTGGTCATCGCTACCGCAAACAAAGCAGCCTCCATCTGTCTTTTTCTTCTTAAAAGTTGCAGTTTGCTTTGGCTTCAGATTTGTCCCTTGCTTGTTCTCTTGCTTGTTCTTTTTTTTATTATGGAATGCGAATTGCCTTTTCTTTTGCACCACATTGGCACTAGAAGACTCAATGCCTTCTCCTCAACATCAAGAGTTCCCATGAGTTCGGCATGACCAAACTCTTTCCTCTGATGTTTTAGAGAAGTAGCAAAATCCTTCTAAGAAAGTGGCAGCTTAGCGATTATACCACCGGCCACAAACTTTTCAGGCAACACACAAGAGAATTGTTCTAATTCCTTAGCTAGTGCCTGTATCTCATGTGCTTGTTCAATCACAGAACGGTTATCCACCATTTTGTAATCAAACAGTTGCTCCATGAGGTACAGCTCGCTACCAGCATCAGAAACCCCGAACTTGGCCTCAAACTCATCCCATAATTCCTTAGCAGTGGTGCAAATGATATAGTTGTCAACATACTTTTTATCGAGCACACTAATCACGGCGCCTCTAAAGAGGTTATCCGCTGCCATGAACGTTTGCTCCTCATCAGGAGTAAACTGTTCCGCCTTCCCCTTCGCGGCGTTGTAGCAACTCATAGCAGTTAACCACAATATCATTCTCGCGCGCCACCGCTTATAGTTTGAACCATCAAACGCATCCGGTTTTAACGCAGCAGCAAAACCACTAACACAAAAATGCCTAATATCAGATTTTGGATTGTTACAAAATTAGACATTTTAATGTTTGATTTAATCTAGAAAATTACGCATAATATTGTGGTGGTATATATGTGCACGTGTGCAATTTTATCACTACTCAGTTTAGAGATAAACATTGCAAGAACTACTGCAACTACAACAGACATACTGAAAATAAAAGACAATCGATTAGGATTGTACCCCGAGGAGGGACCAGTGCCGAAGGCACCGGCGGCTCCATTCGCACTAGTCGATATAGTGCGTTGCGTGAAGTAGCGGACCACAGTCGATGTAGGAAGATGTTCGCAGTGCAGTCCCGCGAACGCAGTAGTCGATCTCGATCCGCCGGAGTGGAAGAAGACGATCTCATCGGTGAGCAGTCGCGGAAGACGCTTCGATGTAGGACGTCGGGTTCCGGAGGCCTGCTCTCCCGATCTCTGTGCGCGCAGAGGTTCAGGACGGGAACAAACAGAGAGCAACTCGATAGAAAGCGAGAGGACTGATTGTGTCTCGCACGTAAGGAAAGAGTGTCACGCGTATGGAATATATAGGCCCCAGGAGGAAACGTCTGATTGATGACAATTAATCACATTTAATTGCCATAAACCGAGTCCATCAATTAGCAACAATACAAGAACGCACGCACGCCACGCCTCGGCACGGCACGGCTCGACGGTGGCAGCGGGGCGCGCGCGCGTGTGGCACCCTTTTTCCCTTCCTCAACTTCTCCATAGAAGCTAACAAAAGCCACATATTTAAGTTGAGTTAACACATGGTCAATCATCAATACAGTACTAAACCGTTTTCATTATAGCATTTATTATGGATTCTTTAATTAATCATTAAATATAATTATGGGCTAAAGGCCCATTATATTCAACAGAACCTAGCGCCCCGAGCACCCAAGGCTCTGGGGCTTCAGTTTTGTCTGATGGACGCAGTGCTGTCCTCCATGCTTCCGACAAGGTCATGCACGGGGCGTGACAGAAAGGGGACAAATCTCCGGCACAGTAGGGCCATTTCCCCCCTCTCTACACACCTTCCTCTCTGACACCTTCCTCTCTGACAGTGGCGGAGCTAGGATTTTATAGTTGGGTATTCCACGTATAAAAAATTTTCTATGTATATGTGCAATAGTAATAGGGGACAAAATCAATACAAAATTGATCCTGGTGCAGCTCAAGTAGTACATATAATTTTTTTAAAATATATGCTAGGTAAAATATTTGTTTATCCTAGTAACAAGACATCAGGCAAAGTGAGCCTAGTATCGCCCCTGATAATAATCAAAGTATATATAAATTCTTTATCTATGTTACAAGAATACAATGCAACATTTCTTTAAAAAAATCAAAACGCAACAAAAAAAAAGAAGAAAATGAAACCTTCAATTTTTACTTTGAAGAATAAAAAAATAGATGTGGGATCTTTGTGTTCACCTTGTTGTTGCTTCAAGCCATATATGAGAAAGGCGTTGAGGGGGAGCCATATATGATAAAGCCTACAAAGACCACTGACCACCGCCGCCGCCAGAGGAATGCCGTCGATGGGGTTTCTTTCTGATGAGTTCATGGGCAGCCGCTACTAGTTGTTCTACTAGGCTTAGAGCAACTTAAAGAGTTTAACTATTCTTATTGTTTATGCTATTTTAGAATTTGTATAGCAAAAGTAGACTCCAACTAATATGCTATCTAATTTTGTAAAATAGAAAGTTGGCTTTCCCTTGATTTTCGGTGGCTATATATAGCTTCTTACAGACGCTAACTGTAAGACTTTGTAAAGTAACAAGAATGTTGTAGATCTCTTATTTTTTAGAAATTTTCTATTGGACAAAATAGCTAAGCAATAGAATTTGATAATTAATTTTAGCCAGACTATTGGAGTTCTTTTATGGGCTACATATTTGCAACATTCAATAAACTAACATATATGCTGATTATACATGTGTGTGTATATATACATATATTTGTGTTTGTCACAAAAATCATGGGTATTCCATGGAATACATGGGTATACCCCTGGCGCCGCCCATGCTCTCTGATCCTCTCAAGGAATGGCTCAGAGTATGACTTTAACGACATCAACTACTACTCTCCATCCCGCGTGTGCTTCGACATTGATAGCGACAACCTTGCCAAGAATGCTCCTGAACTTAGGAACTATTCTTCTGATATTCTAATTGGACTATGGCTATTGCTATAATTAGAGGGCTCTAAATGAATTATTTATTTATCTATTATGATGCTTAATATGTACTTATCATTTATATATATACACTGTCGTATAAGATTTAGAAGTCATTTAGGACAATGACACAGTCTCCAAAACACAAGACCTCTTATTTTTATAAAAATATCTAGGAAAAAATGATATATGTATACTTTTATGAAAGTATTTTTCAAGACAAATCTATTCATATAATTGAAACATTTGCAAACTCAGCATTTAAAAGTTATTGATGATTTATATTCTCAATGTTTGACCCAAACTTGTCCAAAATGACTAAATCATATAGAAAGGGAGTATATATATCTTTATCATGTGAGTGTATGATATTGATTAAATCTTTCATATGTAAACTTTAGTTATCAATACTATATATTCATGCAAAGTTATACCTTCCCAGTGGTAAAATTATAAATTGATTATCTGTCCGCTTGCATACATGATATCTACACTTCATTAACTTGGTACTGCATCTGGTCAAGCGTTTGGCTGCTCACTATATATACCCCATATAACCGGCAGTCATATAAATTACATTAATTTTTTGATTAAAGTCATGGTGGCAGAGCCACAACACGGACACAATTACAATTATAGTAGAGAAATACTGACCATTTATTTTATTATCATTAGTAGCATAGAAATAATAAAAACATACAGTAGTAAGTAAAGTGCAAAAAAATTCTATATTCCCATACAAATTATTGCAGAACTCATACAATGGCCGAACATGATTTATTTAGTTGTGGTTGTTCTCCCAGAACTGAGCTTGAAGCCAATCAATTGTCCCCTTTTGCACCTGGAATGCCTTGGCCAAGACATCATCTGAGATTGGTGGCTTTGATCCAAAGACTGCGTTGGCAATAGTTATAGCCCCAGGGTTCTGGCTACTTAGTGCCGCGATTGCGACTGCTGGCTTGTCATGTTTAGGATTGAATTGGAAGTGGATGAGCCCTTGGGGGAATACAAACACATCACCCTTCTTGAGAACCTTGGTGAATAGCTTGTTGCCATTGTCTGTGTTGGAGGTGACAAATCCAACATAGAGTGTACCCTCAAGCACGGTGAGAATCTCTATGGCACGTGGGTGGGTGTGTGGCGGATTCTGACCTAATGGTGCATAGTCAATGCGAGCCAACGAGATACCTAGGGTGTTGAGTCCAGGCAACTGCATGACATTGATCAAAGTGACATTGGATCCAACCTTGCTTTTCATTGTGTCCCTAGGTTTGTCAAGGTTTGCTGCCTTGAAAAAGTCATATGCATTCACAGCCATGGGGTCCTTGCAGACAAATCCATTCACCTTCACTGCATATACAAAGACAGAAAAATAGGTACATAACGATCAGAAATCATTATAATTAGGACATACATAAAACTCTAGTTTCTGTTCTGACAAATAATTCCAATTTGATATGTGATTTAGTACAACAAGACATAGTGCATTATTTAATGTTAGTGCATGGATACCTGGAGAGTGTATGTCGGCAACACAGAAGTCCTGGAGCGGGCTTGGGTCAGAAGCAATGGCCTGAGAAGTGACCAATGCTAGAAAAGAAACGAGGAGAAAGTAGGTGGCTGGAGCCATCTTGTTGTCTCCGAACTCAGCTATAGCGAGCTTCTGGTTGAGTTTGTGTCTCTGTTGATGCTTTGGGCATGGGGATAGTGCGTTTATATAGGCTTGCCACAGCGGCAAGTGTGGTGACGTGAACGTGTTAATGACTGAAAACTTCCAAGTTCAACCTACCAACAGAAGAAACAGTCTCCGGCTCGTAGAACCTGCACATGAAACAACACAATTATCTTTTTACTATACCAATCTTTTCAAACCTACCTTGCTTTTAGTATTTTCATTTCACACTCATTCCAGTAAACAAATATTATGTGATCTCTTTGGAACGTGTTCCTTCTTTTCTTTTGTGTTTTTGGGAGGAAGGGTCATGCTAATTATCCTTTAGAAAAAAATCTAAAAAATGATTCAAATAGTCCACATTCATGCTTGTGCTCACATACCTATAGAAATTAGAAAGGATCAACTCCTCGCTAACAAAAGATAGAAAGAGTCGACAGTGTGAAAGCCTCTATCTTTACTTGGCACCTTGATTATATAAATATCTAACGATCTCCATGTAGTCATTGTGACCACTTGAGTCATAGCAGATTCATGTTCCCATTGTTAACTTGGTCAGCATTTTTTCGGGAGCTAACATACATGAATTAATTGAGTGGAATGCTTCCACATATAGCAAGATGGAGACGAACTGGTAAAAGCCCGTTCGGTTAGGGACGTTCCTAGCATGGAACCGGTCCAGCGTTATATAAATTATCGACCATAAGCCTGCAGCCTGCTGTTGCCACAAGATTAACAAATGTTATTTTTCTATTATATTCACATGATCTCTGACTTTTTCGTATATGATATCCGCACTTCATTAACTTCCTGCTGCATCTTGTAGTGACCTTTTTTTTTGGATCGATCAAGAAAAATAACAGGACTGCGCCACAACTGCCCCATGCTTAATTGTCACTAGTACACAGAGGGGCGGTTCGTAATCCCTTTTTACAGGCGGTTTGGCGAACCGTCTGTGTTTGGTGGCCTGTGGAAATAAATTTTTTCACAGGCGAGTAATTGAGAACCGCCTGTGGAAATGCATTTCTACAGGTGGTTCAGTTATGCCAACCACCTGTAGAAATCTTTTTCTGGAAAATACGAAATCGGTTTTTAAAAATAGGAAAAATAAAGATTTTAATATCAGGGAAGGCCCACTGACTATTCACCCGCCCGTCTCCGTCTGATAGGTAATAATAAAAATAAAAGATATGAAGAAAATATTAGAAAGATCTAGATTTTATTTGTATAAAAAACTATTAGAGATTAATATGAAATAAGAATAAAAATTTTAGTACAGATAACATCATTAACTAGTTAATTAGACAATTAAACATCTAATCTATGGGGTGTATTAAAGGAGTTATGGGAAGGTTTGGGGGTGCCAGGCCCCCTCAGGCCCCCGTTCCCTCCGCCACTGGCTTCCGGTCTGCCTCGGTGATGATGTACCAGAATCAATCGGATAACAGCAGCAGGCAACATGCCATTCAGCATTAGACGGCCAATAGGTAGCTCACCAGTCAGCAGCACTGCAGCAGCCTCATTGCCCAAGGAATTGTTCAAGTGAGGAAAACATTTTTAGTTTCTATGGTATTGCTTGTTGCTATTGAGGATGTCTGCAAGTTTGCATCAACATCGGTGATAAATTATCTTCAAAACCAAGATATGAGCTTTCATGTGTCTTTCCCTGTTGCTAAAAGCGTACTAATTAAAGGACGCCATGTTATGGATGAATATTTATGTTCTGTTCTTTCTTCTGAAAGGAAGGGCGTAGTTCACCCTTTCAATGACACTTTCAGTCTCTTCCCAACCAAACACCACCTCCTTTTGCTCTCAGTTTGGACACAACAAATAATCTGAATTATTAATTTGTTCAATGGATAAAAAGCTACCAGTTTCTAACTGTTAGCTACCCGGTTAATGCATGTTCATCCATCTCAATTTGTCAGACTCCGAAATTTCCTGAATGTTGGTAGCTACCAGGTTACTCCAATACATTAGTCGAGTCTTGCTAGCTCCCAATTGCTTATCTTAAGTGAAATTTCTTGAATGTTGACTCATGATTACAAACTTATCTGAAGCTCCCAATTTGCGTAACACCCAAAATTTGCTTTCAAATTAATAGGATTTAAATTGATTTATTCAAATATTTCTGTGAGCATTTAAATTAGTGAAGAAATAAATTTTATTGAAATTTAAAATTCAACATAGAGTTAGAAACTTGTTTATGCATACATGCTGAAGCATATCTTATTGTTGTTTTGATTGCTTTGGGGTGGATTTTGGTTGCTCTAAAAATTCTATTTGGAAAAGGCTTTGAAAATTAAAATAGAAAAAAAAAGAAAGGGGAAAAGACCTCATCCAGCGCCCAGCCCAACTCCCCATCGGCCCAGCCCCCGTTCCTCCCCCGCGACCCAGCTAACCGCCCCGGCCCACTTCTTTCTCCGGCCCAGCAGCGCGCCCCTCCCCTTTCTCCCTTTCTTTCTCTCGCTGCCATCTGGAGCCCACACGTCGGCGACTTACCTTTCTTCTTCCTCAGGTCGTGGCCGAGACGGTCTCTCCTTCTCTCACCGAGATGGAAACCCATCCGGTAAATCCGGGATTTGGTGCTCGGATTCCCAAATCAAGCCCTATAAAGTTTTGTGGTCTCCCCGCGCACTCCTCTTTCCATCCACAACATTGGGGAATCCCTAGATAACTTCTATCGCCGCTGGTTGGATCTCGCCGCAAGCCAAAGATTGCCGCCGCCATCGTTCTTCCTCGGTGCTGCCCCAGAGCCGCCTAAATCGTGACGCCGAGCTTCGTATTGCTCCTACAAGGGTTCTGAGCCTCCCCTTTTATCTCTATCGCGCCCTACAGCTCCCTCATCGATGCCGTACCTTGCAGGAGTGCCCGGTCCGCCATCTCAAGCCGTCGGACGCCTTCAAGCTTTTCCCGAGCCTTGATTTTGGTCTGGTGAGTTCGCAGCAAGCTTCTACGCCTTCCCATTCTTTTCGTTTGTTGAATCGTGCACTGAATCGTGAAAACGACGAACTCCGGCGAGGAGTTCTGCCCTCCGGCAATGGCGCCACCGCGCTGGCCACTGTAGCTGGCCGGAGCTCCCTCCCTCTCTCCCCAGATCTGATCTGCACCGTTCCATCGCGATCCTACGGCCGAAAAAGAAGGATACCCCTTCGCCCGGCCGTTTTCTTAAAGAGACCCTCTGGAATCTCGTATTAGAACCCGCAGTCCAAGGCATATTCTGTTTTTGAAAACGTAAAGTCTGTCGGTTGATTCAAAATACATTTTCTGATATTTACAAGTTTGCCACTGATTTTATAATGCTCATAAAATGCTCTTTTTAGCTCCGATTTTGTCCATTCAAATTTCGTTAGATTCGTATTCACGAGCTCTACACGTTAGAAGTATTAGTTTGCTGTTTTGAAACTTTTTAATTCTACAGTAGCATTTAATTAATTATTTCTCTATAGGAAAACTTGGAAAATTCATAACTTCTACGTTCAATTCCGATTTTCGTGAACATTACGTTTGTGTGATCGTAGCGCTGCGTAGAATATTTTCATAAACTTTTATCTTTGTTTTACCACTTTTTGGTATATTGTTCTAATTATAGCTTGTTTGCTTCGTGTATGATTGTCCATTGGAATGCGTGTTGTTGATTGATGATCGGGTATAGACAGTGAGCGATACGTTGGTGATCGAGGTCAATCTTTTGAAGACCAGCAGCAGGCTCAGGAGAGCTTTGATCAAGGCAAGTATAACGTGGGTTCATCTTTGTTACCTATACACCATTAATACAATATTTATCATATGCATGTGTCCACCTTGATGACCTTAGCAGAATCATAGATGATTGTTATCCTGGATTCCTTGTTACCTATTTTGGATATGCATTTGGTAGTTCCTGCTAGTGCTTGAATCTAATCCATGATCATGTAACATGAATGTTTGGATATACAATAAACAATAAAATAAGCTTTCTAGCAACTTGAATATAAAGGGTGGAAAGAACTCTGGCTTTTGCTGGATTGATCTTGACCCTCCATAAGGACTTATCCATTGGCAAAAGCTGGGACAACTCGTACAACCATGAGGGCTATATGGCTCTGGCTTTAGTCAAGTATGAGTAACCTTTTCTAGCTTGGTAGAGGTTACCCAAAAGGGCGGAGGGGCTGAACCGTTTTGGGTATAGTGCGAGCCCCTGTCCTTATGTGTATAGGCTGCGCGTCATTGTGCCATTCGGAAGGGGGGTATCTATATCTGCGCGCAAAGGAAACCTTGCGGCCCTAACTTGATAGACGAACCTTTGAAAGACTTCATAGTGAACCCTGTCGGCTTTCCTTGGAAGTGAGCTAAGAGGCTGGTCACCTCGGGCGAAAGGGTAAATCATGACTCATGGGTAAAGATCTACAACCTCTGCAGAGTGTTAAATCTGGTATACTAGCCGTGCCCACGGATACGGGCAGCCCGGAAAACTGACGGAATAGATGAACACTGATGAACATGATTAATAATGATAATGATGGTTTATTATGTTGTTTATATGTATTATTCATAATTCCTGTATACAATTGATCATGTGGTTATGGGATTTAATATGCTACCTTGATATTTGCTATCCAATGATTAAATATGTTATCTACATATAAAAGCTAAATGCAGTCAAACCAGTGTCAGCTATTTGAGCCTCATGAACCCCTGGTTATACTTGTTGAGTACGATATTTGCTCACTCTTGCAATTTCCCCCACACTTCAGGAGATGTTAGGCTTGTGATCAACCAGTCAGTTGGATCCAGTGGAGAGAAGTAATACCCGAAGTTTGGAGATTGTCTATCCACTGTTTGATACTGAAGGTTATCTCTTTTATACTAAGTATGTTATATATTTATGCATTGTCTCTAGATATTACCCATTATTTGTAGCTATATGTGAGATTTGACTTCTAAAACTCACATATGGTGCATATCTGGTTTTGTCCTTAAAATCGGGTATTACAAAGTGGTATCAAAGCAATGCTGACTGTAGGACGCAAGCCTAGTTAGAAATTGGTCGTCTTAAGGTTTTTAAATTGTTATACAATCCTTGTTCTATAAACCTTGATATTTTTCTCTATTCTATATCTTTTCC
The DNA here is from genome assembly GCF_000003195.3 of Sorghum bicolor. Taxonomy (NCBI): domain Eukaryota; kingdom Viridiplantae; phylum Streptophyta; class Magnoliopsida; order Poales; family Poaceae; genus Sorghum; species Sorghum bicolor. The sequence continues at coordinate 7,339,190 of NC_012876.2, read as the reverse complement.
ATTGCTATTCATCTTTACCTTGTTGCTTATTTTAAAAGTACTTGTTCTCATCTTTACTCCTTGATTTGATAAGCTTTTAGAATCTTCTCTTACCACCTGCTTACGTAGTTGAAAGAGAATTTTAGGATCTTTGCCCTTTCTATGAAGAGAACGATAGTATCGCAAGTTGAGTGAAGTGTGAACCTTCAATGCTTAATTGGTTTGTTATTATGTTCATTCTTGATTTGGATCTTTGTACTGATTGCAATGATCTTGTGGATTTCCTCACAATTTCATTAGTTCATAGGCTTAAGGCATAAGGATTAGTGGAATAAGTAGTTGGGTTTGGCTATCTCTTGTTTCTGTCCCTTGCTGATTTCTGTAGCAGTCTGCAATGATTTGGGAGTATCTCAAGTTTTGGTCGTGCAAAGTTTACCAAATTTTTCTGGGAACAACTAGACTTCAAGATATTTTCCTGACCGCAAGATTCACCCTCATAGCTGTTATGGTTTGGAAGTTACAAAAATCACAATATGATACAACTGTGCTGTCAAGAATCTGGACCAGTTTTGGTTGCTTACTGTTTGAGACAAATATAACTATATAATTTGGAAAAGTGTCCTATAGCAAAGTTGTAGACAATTTTATAAGCTTTCCAACAGTATAAGCTGGAACTCATTTGGATAAGCAGAACCTGAGATATGACATTTAAACTTGGATGTTGCTGTTCGGTTTCAAAATCTGGATAGATCTGGCATTTCCTATTTACAGCCAAGTTAAAGATAGAATCTGGAAAAACGTGGTATACTAAAGTTGTAGAGGATTTCCTAATATTTTCAAAAATGTAAGGATCATCTCCAGATGTGTTAAGTAGCTCGAGATATAATTTTTGGAATCTACTGCACCTTTGCTGAGACATTTTCAGGATGGATATTAAGTTTGGCTGTTTTACCTAAGTTTAAAGACAGAACCTAAGGAGGTTTTCTATATGATAGTTGTAGGGAATTTCATAAGTTTTCTAACGGTATAAGCTACAACTCTATTTGATTAACAGAATAGGAGTTATACCTGTTTTACTACGCCGGTGTTTTCATACTAAGAGGAAAATTTCAGGATACCTGTTTGTTCTCTTGCACATAAGTTCTTTGGGATATCAAAAGGTCCCAGTGCTAGTCAACTTGTCTGGAAAAAGTGCAAGCTACCTTTCTTGTGTCCCCTAGTTGACCCTTTGAAGGGGGTAGCTTAAATAAAGAAGTTACAAGAGAAGAAGTGGTTAATGACAAGAACATCTACAAGGACATCAAGTGCTTGGTATGTTGGTTTGTTTCAAGATATCATTCCATTTGGAGTGTGCTAATACCAATGGAGGTTTATGTTATTACTGATACTCATGGATTAAGAATTGTGTATGAGGATCAGATGACACCAAAGTCTACAAAGTTACTGTAACATCCCAAAAATTCACATTCGAAAATCACTCGCATTAAAAATTATTTTCAAAATATATTTCAAAAACTATAAAATAATTTGAGCTCTATAGTATCTTCATCCATATTTTTCGCGCACAAATAATAGCAAGTACCAGCAAGCTTACATGCGAGAAAACATAGCAGTGCACCTACACGAATATATATCTCATGCATGCATGCATGACATGCCACCGACCATTTGCATGCACCTGCATGCAAGGACACGGTGATTAGGCACCGTCCATTTGCATGCAACGTGCATGCAAATGGGACATCGTCCTTCGTATGAAATTAGGCACCGACCATGCGCTACAGTAGCATTTTTAATGGCACGCAGCTGAGCGCTTTGGCCTATAAAAAGCCAGCCTCGGGTGCTCACTCTCACCACCCGAAAAACACGTTCACTCACTCGCTCACTCGCTCTCACTTCGCGTATACTATATACGGCTATACGCAGAAGCCGAGCTCGACTGTCGTCGCAAGACGAGGTGAGCAGCTCATGAGCATCTCCTTGCTCTTCTCTGTCTTTCTGTAGTATTTTTCTGTATTTTTCCATGTATTTGTCTGTACTGGTTCACTGCCAAGAACTCCACGAATAGAACCATGACATACAGAAGAGTTCTAATGACCCCTGCTAATTTCTCTCTAACCATGCATGTGTGGGCCAAGCATTAACTCCAAATAGTACATGCATGCATGCAACATGCACTACCAGCCAAACAAATGCCCACGTGAAGCATCCATTCCTTAATCATCGTTAGCCTTTTTCGCATGATTAAATTCCGGCCATTTCACAAATGCCACATGCTAACTCTGATTTTAATAATTCTTTTTCCTAAATTCATCTAAAATCATGATCTACCTCCCATATTAATTTCATGATTTTTGGAGCTCATTTGAATTTATATGATTATTTATCTGTGCCTATTGTCTGTGTCGTTCGTCGCGTATTTTAGTTGACGGAGTGAACGAGCCAGAAAACGAGAACGTTGGAGACGAGTACCGCGAGTTTGACGCCGAGGACCCGGACTGTCAGCAGGAGTTTGCCGAGGACGCCGACGGAGGCAAGTCCAACCGATCCCCTTTGATGCATATTGATCCTATTTTTAAACACAACCCGTAGAAGCCGTTTTAAATATTGCATGTACGATATATGTACGAAGTATTTTCGCTGCTTAGTTAAAACCTGTTGAATAGTCATCCTTGAATTGATATTACCCGGTAATTATCTTGTTCGAACCTAGGAACAAAATAATATGCTATGACAGAAATATTATTATTTAGTATGCTTAGGACTTGTTACTCATTCTGGATACTCATAGTTGTATTTTATCAAATATAATGATTTTAAAAGTAAAAGGTGTGAGTGGTGAAAATAAATTGTGGGTATTGTGAAAGGGTTAATGAACAAGTTATAGATGTGATTACTATGGACATGGGGCGGATGGGATCTCTTTTGGGATGTCCTGGTGTTGTGGCTTATACCTTGCGGGGTTAAGCGTGAAGATATCCGCCTTGTCTCGATTAAGGACTGAGTTGATGATTCATCTTGCCTAACTCATTTATCGTACAACGACTCGCCTTGCATGGGAAAGGCTTAGTCTAAATCCCTCTAGTTAGTATGGCAATCACCTGGAGGCAGGTGTGCAACGGGACACTAAGTGATGTATGTGAAATTGTGGAAATATATGAAAAGAGCTTTGTGAATTATTATGGTATCATGAGATGTGGCCTTAGTGTTCCCGTGGTGAGCGCCATTACTTAGATATGGAGGGTAATGACTTTGATGGATCTGTGCTTGCACGACGGTGTAAGTTATGGTATCCTACTTGTGGGAAAAGTGTACAACCTCTGCAGAGTGTAAATCTATCTGGATAGCCGTGTCCGCGGTCTCGGACGGGTTATGGTTTGGTTTCAACAACTAGATGGGATGGGATGAGTGAAAATATGAGAGTGAGTGTGATTTTAGAAATAAATGGTTGACTGCCATTGTGTTGTGGAAACAAGGGTTCAACGACACTTAAAATTGTGATCAAACCCCCATTTTCAGAAATACTATCATATGTGGAAAAAGAGGTCTTTTACAACAGTATTTGTGAAATGAAACCTTGCATGTGTAAAAAGATAGCTTTATGCAAATAAAACTAAGCCTCATCCTTGATTTATCCATATGCATATATACTGTTATCCCCTTCCGTAGGGTAAGGTTGGATTTGCTGAGTACTTTGTACTCACCCTTGCTTTATTAAACAGAGGAAGATCCGGACTTCGATCCCGAAGTGGCGTTCGAGTAAGGTCGTGTCTGCACCCAACTAAGCCTGTGGCATTGGGACTCGTCAGATGTTCGATGGCGATATCGTTTGTTTCTGGGTCCTTTGGACCTGTGTTGTATTTTGGTGTCTTATTATTATAGCGTGCCTTCCTTGTCCACGCTTTCCAAGACTACTGCGCTGAAACTTATCTGATGTAATAAATGTGTTACTAGCCTCCTGGGACTAGTATTGTATCACATTTGAGTTCCTGGTTTACCAGGGGCGCTTCAGTTACATATGCAATATGAGAGTGAAACAACTTATTGGCGATAAAGGTACCAATAGATGGAACTTAGTGTTGAAACCAACCTTGGATTAAGAGACTTGGTACAAGAAATTTAAAAGACTATGATGTGTAGCATCTAAAAACGATAGGAGCAGTAGTCTCTAGTATCCCCCAATAAATCTCATTTTAAGGGGGGTAGATTTCCCTGTCAGTCCTATGCTTATGAGAACTCCAAGCATAGATGTGATCTTGGGTTTGGATTGGATGAAGAAATATACTACGGAGATGGAGTGTGAAGAGAAAGTAGTAGTTGTGAATAAATTTCCAGATGATTTTTTTTCGGATAAGTTGCCAGGTATGCTTCTTGACCGGAGACATTGAATTAAATATTATCAAATTACCACCTGATACTGCACCTATAGCTAAAAGGCCTCACGGAATGGGGATAAATGAGTTAGATGTCACACCCAAATTTAAGGATAAATTTGAGTACAATAATCTCATGTGCGCCCCAGGAATAGTCGCGCACACAAGTCGACAAATTACAAATGTATCATCACAAGTGTCTTACAAAACGTTATTACAACACAAATATATCAAAGTCTGCGACAAACGGAAAATAAACTCATAACTAGCTATGGTAAGATAACTCCAACACAGGGACGACCGACTGGGGGATCGCCAACCTAGAAGTCCTCCGGAAATTCCTCGTAATAGCTGTCATCTGTTACCCATCCGGGATTTTTGTCCAAAAGAAATAAAAAGACAAGCGTGAGTACATCTCGTACTCCGCAAGCATAACATAGGAATTTATGCGGCTCAAAAAGGTCAGACACTGGCTACTGCAGTTAGCATTTTAATTGGTCAATGTTTTAATCCTATTTAATCATCAATTATGCTTAAGCTTCCAATTAGCCCAAATGAGTACATGATAATAACACCGTTAACCTTCACGGCTAACACCATCACCATCACGGTTAAACCACATTAATCATCACGATCAATGCGTCAGCATTTCATTAGTTATTTCCCATAACCATCCACACCCAACTATTCCGTAAGGGTCCAAGGCCGCTCATGTTCGAGAGCACGGCTAGTATACCAATTTGATCAAACTCTGCGCAGAGGTGTGCACTTTTCCCGTAAGTCGTGTTACCCATATGCCCGGGGTTTGCAAGACCCACTAACACTGCCAAGGTGAGCGGGCAGGGAACACTATGAAGCCTTCCATAGGCCACGTCTAACCAGTTAGGGCCGCGAGGTTTCCTCGGCAGGCAGATATAGAGAACCCCCCTTTCTTATGGCACATTTCCATCACGGCTATACACATAGGAACAGAAGCAGTTCTATACCCAAAGTGGCAAGCCCCTCTTGCGCCCTTTCGGGTAACCTCTAACCAGCTAGATGAGATCCTATTACTGAGCTAAAGTTAGAGCCATATAACCATCACGGTTGCACTGTAAGTCCCGGATTGTCGCTTACAGAGAAGTCCTTACGGAGGGTCTAGGTCAACCCGACCGAAGTCAATTGCACCATAGCCCTTTTTCCCAATATTTATCATCATATTTATTAAAGTCAGAGTGATAATAAAGTCTCAATTAATTAGAGCACTAGCAAAGCTACCCACATGCATTCTTCCCATAGGTGTCATAAGTGTTTAGTCAGGTAGCTAGGATGTCCTTAGGGTTATCAAAATTAGACACATGCAAATGCGTAATTAATTAAGTGAATAGGTGTACAAGGGAAACCCATGTTATACTTGCCTTCGGTGAAGGGGAACTGCTGCTGGTCCTGCTGCTCCTCGAAGTGAAATGGATCACCCACGGACACGTCACCGTCTGCGCTCGATCGGTACCACACAACAACACGCATCCAGGTTCATTCATACAAGCAAACAATCATTTAATTAGAACAGTACACCAACAGATCAAAAATGAAATAAAATATTTAAAAACAGAACCTACGTTTCGCTACGATCACATAGATACGAAGATCACGAAATTCGGAGCTAAAACGACCAAGTTACGACTTATCGGCGATTTCCTATAGGCAATTAATTAATTAAACCTAACCCTGAAAATAAAAAGTTGCAAACTACAAAAACAGTGGTATTATCATGTAGATAATTTAATTACGAACCTAACGCAATTTGAACGGGTCAATTCGGAGCTATAACGAATATTTTATGGCCAAAACAAGTTCAGTGGCAATTCTGTAATTTCCCGAAAGCGTATTTTGACCTAACCGACGGAAAATACGCTTTCCAAAAAGACAAAGCGTAGTTTACGAATTGCGCTAAGGACTGTGGCTCAAATACTAAATCCCAGGGGGACTCTTTAGCAAAACTGACCCGCGAAGGGGTACGGGGCTCACTGGGCCGTCAGATTAGTGATCTACGGCTCGGATTTAATCTAGAGGGGAGAGAGGGAAGGGCTCGCCGGCCGGCCGGCCGGAGCAAGGCCTCCGCGGCGGCGCCATGGCTGGGAGATCGCCGAAGAAGGAGAAAACGTCCTTTGGTGGACAAAACTTCGATCCAAGAGCACGGGAGGCCACAGGAGCTCACCGCGAACCCGAAGACGCCCGGAACAAGGACTAGGACGGATCGACTTCGGCTGACCACGCGAAACGGCGGCGAGGATTCTCCTGAGCACACACAGCGGCAGCTAGAGAGAAAACCGAGGTGGGAAAAATAAGAAGAAGAATCTAGGCGACTTCGCGGGACTAAAAAGGAGCTCGGCAAGGGGATTACGGGGAAGAAAACTTGGCCAATCGAATCTTCCACCGCGGCGGCGAACTCGGCGGCGCTCGGTGCTCCCAGGCGAGAAGGTGAGCAGGGAAACGAATGGGGCGCGGGGTGCGGTTCAAGCTCGGCGCGGGCGCTATCCTTTTCAAGCCGAACGCGGGGGAAGAGGGGAAGATCGTGGGCGCGGGCTTCGGCCTTGCGGTTTCCAAACCGAGAGAGAGAGGAAGGAGCGGGGCGTTGGTTTGGGGAAGGAGGAGCTGACAGGCGGGCCCGGCCTGTCAGCGGGGAGAGAGAGGGGAAGGGAGAGGGGGGCGGCTGGGCCGCGGCCCAGGAAGGAGAGGGCGCGCGCGGGGGGGTTTTTGGGCCGAGAGGCCGAAATGGAGAGAAAGGGGGAGAAAGAAATTCCTTTTCCTTTTCTTTTTCTCAAACAAATTTTCAATGCATTTCCCAAATGGATTTTTAATCAATTTGATTTTCAAAACACTCATCACATAAAAGAATGCCCCAGCATGAATGCAACATAAAGTTTTCTCTAGGCTTATATTAAATTTTAATTTCTCCAAATTTATTTATTTTCCTACATTGAAAATGCTCACAAAATAAATTCATTTAAATTCATTTCATCTATTTAAAAGAAACAGAATTTTTGGGTGTTACAATTCTACCCCCCTTAAAAATAATCTTGTCCTCGAGATTGAGACGATGCTTACTCAAGGAGATATGGATAAGACTGTCTCAGCTCATCTTCTCTTTCCCAAGTGGCTTCTTCTTCTTTATATCGGTGCCACTGCACTTTGCACATCTTTATAACCCGACTCCGGGTGACTCTTTCTGCTGTTTCTAAGATCTTGATTGGATATTCCTCATAAGTTAGATCTCCTTCAACTGTGAGTTCCTCCAATGGAATTTGTTCCTCAGGCACTCGCAAACATTTCTTCAGTTGTGACACATGGAACACATCGTGAATACCCGACATACTCGCAGGCAACTCTAACTGATAGGCCACTTCTCCACGTCTCCTAAGAATTCTGAACGGTCCAACGTACCTCGGTGCCAATTTTCCCTTCTTATTAAACCTCCTGACACTTCTCATAGGTGACACCTTCAAATACACATAGTCGCCTATCTCGAATGCCAATTCTCTTCTTCTAGTTTCCGCATAACTCTTTTGTCGAGACTGAGCTACTCTCAAGTTGTCCCGTATTTTCCGCACTTTTTCCTCTGCATCTCTAAGAACATCAGGTCCAAATACTTGACTCTCACCAGTCTGATTCCAAAACAGAGGTGTTCTACATTTCCGCCCATACAATGCTTCGAACGGTGCCATATCGAGACTTTTCTGGTAACTATTATTATATGAGAATTCAGCATATGGTAAACTAGTGTCCCAGCTGGTACCATACTGTAACGCACATGCTCTCAACATGTCTTCTAGAATCTGATTTACTCTTTCAGTCTGCCCATCGGTTTGGGGATGATACGCGGAACTAAAGTTCAACTTTGTTCCCAATGATTCATGTACTTTATGCCAAAAGTGAGATGTGAACTGTGTACCCCGATCAGACACGATCTTCTTCGGAACTCCGTGCAGACTCACGATTCTATCCATATATAACTTTGCCAGCTTTGCACCATCATAGTTGGTCTTAACGGGCAAAAAGTGAGCAACTTTAGTGAGTCGATCCACTATTACCCAAATTGAATCATACCCACGCTGAGTGCGGGGCAACCCAGTGATGAAATCCATACCTACTTCTTCCCATTTCCATTCAGGCACTTGCATTGGTTGCAAGAACCCTACAGGTCTTTGGTGCTCGGCTTTCACCCTCTGACAAGTATCACATAACGCTACATACTCTGCCACATCTCTCTTTAATCCATACCACCAGTATTTTTCTTTAAGATCTAGATACATCTTGGTGCTTCCGGGGTGAATTGAATATGCAGAGTCATGTGCTTCACGCAGGATTGCATCTCGGATGGATTTCACTTCTGGCACACATATTCTCTTCCCAAACCATAGTGTACCATTTTCATCTAACTTGAAACCCGGTGCTTTTCCAAGCACTACATTCTCTGAAATTTCCTTTAGTTTCTCATCTTCCAACTGACCTTTGCGGATTTCTTGCTCTAAGGTGGGCTCCAACTCCAATTCAACAGTGTTGTTCACTAAACCCAAATTGAGATGCTCTATTTCAGCTAGCAACTCTGTGGGAATGAAGGTCAATTGCAGCCCATTGGCATAGCTCTTTTGGCTAAGTGCATCGGCAACAACGTTTGCCTTCCCGGGATGGTAATGCACTTCCAGGTCATAATCCTTTATTAATTCTAGCTAGCGGCGTTGCCTTAGGTTCAGGTCTGACTGTGTGAAAATATACTTTAGACTTTTGTGATCCGTATAAATATCACACTTGTGTCCAATTAGATAATGCCTCCAAATCTTTAGAGCGTGAACCACGGCAGCTAGCTCCGAATGATGAGTAGGATAGTTCAGCTCATGTTTTCTCAACTGCCTGGATGCGTACGCCACTACTCTTCCTTCTTGCATAAGCACATATCCAAGGCCTAGGCGAGATGCATCGCAATAAATAGAGAAGGTTTTACTCAGATCTGGTAAGATCAACACTGGGGCTGTGGTCAACCTTTTCTTTAGCTCCTCAAAATTTTCTTGGCACTTATCTGACCAAATAAATTTGGCACTCTTCTCTAGTAGGGCTGTCATAGGCTTTGCTAACTTGGAGAATCCTTTAATAAATCTCCTATAATAACCAGCTAGTCCCAGAAAGCTACGGATCTCACTAGTATTAGTTGGAGGCTTCCAATTTAGCACATCCCGCACTCTGCTGGGGTCTACGGCTATTCCACCGTTAGAGACCACATGTCCCAAAAATGAGACCTCATCCAACCAAAACTCGCACTTGCTTTTCTTGGCATACAATTTATTCTCTCTAAGCTTTTGCAAGACCAGCCTCAAGTGTTCAGCATGTTCTTCTTTGGTTTTGGAGAAGATTAATATATCATCAATGAATACTACCACGAACTTATCCAAATACTCCATGAACACCTTGTTCATCATATACATGAAGTATGCAGGTGCATTGGTCAGCCCAAATGACATGACTGTATACTCATACAAGCCATACCTTGTGGTAAAAGCTGTCTTAGGTATGTCAGTTGCACGGATTTTCAACTGGTGATAGCCAGATCGGAGGTCAATTTTGGAGAACACACATGCTCCTTTCAGTTGGTCAAATAAGTCATCTATTCTAGGCAGTGGGTACTTGTTTTTAATAGTGACCTCATTTAATGACCGATTGTTGATGCAAAACTAGTCTGCAAACACAAAAGGCTAATACCCGATACAAACGTTAAGGCGTGCCAGCCGATTTGATCTTACTATCGGCAAAGGTGATAACTCGAATACTTTAGTCCTGACAACAGCGATACGCCCGGATGTCACGGCTAAGAGGTACTCACGCGGAACTTGAGGATACGCCGAGCTTGAGTCGACGAATTCCTAAGAACTCGTAACAAAAAGAAAACGTATGACGAAGTCGTCGAAAAGTAAATGCTGGAATATGAGTAAAAAACGTGTGTTTGATTGATTGATAGATCTCCTGATTACAAGGTCTTAGGGCTTATATTTATACCCTGCTCCAAGAGCTACGACCAGACACGATTAGAATTCGAATTCCAAATTACACGGAACCCGTATACAAAACGATACGAATAACATAAGGAAATAATAAAACCATCCTTCGTGACAAACCGAAATTCCTCCACATGACAACTGGCAGTTTCCGGACTCCTCCTTCGCGTCATCGGCAATCCCTTTGCCATAGTCATCGGCAGACCCTTTTACTTGGTCATTGGCACCATATCACTGTCTGAGGACTTAGTCATATTCAACCTTTCCCTCATCGGCAACCATCTTTACCAGCAACCCGCATCGTACTGCCACCCTGTCCTGCCATCCTGGACACGTGCCCAAAAAATGGTGTCAACACATGCCCCCCAGTTTCGGAGTATAAAACTATTAATGCTCCGAAATTCTCTGCAGTAATGATGTCTTCTCCGCAATTAATGCTCCTAATCTGGTAACCGACAACCTCAATCTAGGCAACTCTGATCCTAATCCTCCGCAGATCCCTCGAAATCCACAACTTCCCAAACGGGCATCTCTCTTAGTCGTACATCGGCAACAATACTGTTACAAAGATCTGCCGATGCTCTGCCCAGGATATTCGCAAAAAACGATTCCCCTCTATCCGCCCATCGGCAGGACGACCGTTATAGAATATCACCGATGGACCGACCAAGAGATCGCGCACAGTAAAATATCTTTAGATAATGACCGCTTCCTGTCAAATCACCTGCACAAATCCCTGGATTATCGTGCGAACAGTTACCATATCCACTTGAGTACCCTCGGGTTTCTCGGATGCGGCAAAGAAATAAGTCAGATTTGCCCTTGTCCATCTTGCCCTATAAATAGTCCCTTCTTGGGTACTCCTCCCCCATTACATCATTCTGCCATCCAACTTCACTTTTCCAGCGGCGGCGCCATTCTCAATCCTCAAGATCTCCGACAAGCATTCTTCTTCATCAACTCCGGCGTCTTCCAGCGTCCCCTTCACGACAAGATGGCCGTTGGCTTCGTCGTCCCTGAGGTCAGACTTCCATCTCATCTGTTGTACCCTTTTCCTGCATTCCTGTTCATCTGCGATTTACCTTACCAAATATTTTCCTTCTCCTTTTTCTTTGTATCTTTACTCCCCAAAACACCAGGAGTTATCCAACAAAATTGTCATTCCTACCGATCAACCACATCTTCAATGCCTCGGCCCTCTAGGGAATCCAGATCCAACCGACCTTATCAATGCAGAAACCAACAGGATTCCCTTTAGGACTAAAAACTTTGCTCTAGATCTATGGAAGGACACCTTTCGCTCTTGGCCTAGCCCTACTGTAGGGTGGAAAGACTGGTTCTTGAGGGTCAGCAACTCTTATGAAGTTCAATGGGGTGAGAGGAAATTAGCTCAATGCATTAGGCTGTCCATTGCCGATATGCACAGGAACGAGTCATTGCTGATAGCCGCATCTTACTTTTGGTCAGACACTCTCAACGCTTTTGTTTTTGGCCACGGCCCTGCTTCTCCTACCCTTGCCGATGTAGCCATGCTTACTGGGTTAGACATATCTTCTGCCGATAGCACCCACTTTTTTGATACCGCCCCCAGTGCCAAAGTGGAGACTCGCGCTATCGGCGGCTGGTCAGGGTACATCCAGAAGTACCGCGGGAGAGGGCCTGTCACCATAAAGGAACAAACCACTTTTCTGAACATGTGGCTAGACAAGTTTGTATTCTGTGGTCGATCGGCAGGACCGACTTCTGTCTATCTATCGGCAGCAGAAAGACTGGCTAGCGGTGGTCAATTTCCTCTCGGCCGTTATTTGCTCGGCGCTGTTTATCACCTTCTTCATCAGGTAGTCCAGAAACTCCTGCTCGGCCAACCTATCGGCAACTTGGGAGGTCCTTGGTGGTTTATCAATATGTGGCTCAATCTGCACCTGCACAAACGCCTCGATCTCAACTTGTTCTCTCAGCACTTCCCAAGAGATATAGCCGAGAATCATGTGTTGGGTGAAGAGGAATCGGCAACACGTGCCCCCCTGAACTTTGGCGAAGCTGTTATAGTTTTACCCGGTTCAGGGAACACTCCGGATCAGATCGGCCGATTCTTCGAAACGCTGTATGAGGGTCTGGCCAGAGATGAACGACCATGGCTGGCTTATGACGACCCAGATAGTATGCTCCCTCTGACCTTCAATCCGTTCGACGAAGCTCTTGATAGGGATAATGAGGTGATGATGGCAATCGTGACTCCCAGAGCCATACCAGTGAACTTCTTCGGCAGCACGAAAACCTCTCCCCAAACCTATGAATTTTATAATCCATCGGCATTAGCTCGCCAGCTAGCTTTCGGCCAATTGCCGATCGCACTTCCTTATGCCGATGTAATAAAGCCCAGAGAACCCATCGCTAACCTCCTCGAGTGGACTCGAGTAGCCCAGCTACCACCAAATGCCGATACAGATGTAGATTTGTCAGAATGGGTTCCAGCTGCCTTTATCACTCAAGCATACAAGCTATGGTGGGCAGAATGGAAGGAGAATCTATTCTGCAGATCGGCCCTCTCATACCGCGGCATGATCGACCCCGAATATGAAGTCCCTGACGACACTGTAAGTATTTTAAACCGATGTCTCATTTTCCAATACTATTCCCATTGGTAACTTACCCCTGTATTCTTTTTGCAGATTGACAACACCCCCCCATCGGTTAGTAGGAGTGGCAAGCCGATCGACTTATTCCCATCAGGCCCGATCTCCTCAATCGGCCACAATGCTCCCACTCTGGCTTCCATCGTGCACCGGGGTGCACGTCTCAAGAAAGTTACCACCAGGAAAACTCAGACATCACCAATGGTAACTGCTTCCACTCTGGCGCAAGCTTTCAAGGCAATCTGTTAAAACCCTTTTCTATTTATGCTGACTATCTTTATATCGGTTATCTGTGCTCATAAACTCTTTATCGTTGTTGCAGCAAACTGGTGCATCGGCAAAAGCCAAACGCCAAGGTGCCGATCCCCCCCAGTCTAGCCAGCCAAAGAGGAAAGGCGTCCAAGGTGCTAAGACTGGAACAAAGCGTCAGAAAGTGGCAACTCCTCCTCCTCCTCCGGTGTCTCCAATCCCGGTGGAATCTTCCCCCTCTCCTCCAGAAGTCCAGGCACAGCAAGCACCATCTCCTCAATCAACACAGGAAGCACCACAGATGGAAGAACCTCAAACGGCAGGTACGTCAGCCGACGTAGGTGCACAAACAACTGGCCCGGCAGGCCCAGTTATATCATCGGCGGTTTCCTCAATTCAAACAACTGCTGTTCCTCTCCCGGGTAACATATCCCAACAATACTCCCACCGATAAACTCATTTTCATTTCTTCTTATAATCCTTCCTGTCTTCTTTCAGGCGATATCGTTCTATCGGCAACATTTGCCGATCAACCTGCAGCTCCATCGGCCTCTCTGAGTCAAAGGCAGGAAATCGCCTTGAAGCAAGTAAGTCATCCACTTTTCCATCGGTATCATCTGCCGAAGTTTTGACCATAAAATTGACCTATTTCATTTTCATTTTTAGGAACAAGATTCTCCCGACAGCTTATTCTCCTTCGCTATTGATATCTTCGAAGAAGAAGGCGAGGAAGCAAGCTCCTCTCGGGCAGTTGGAATTGTATCGGCAGAAACCAGAGCTAGGCTGGAGGAGCTATCGGCCATACTTCATCAAGACACAACTCAACTGGTCGACGATTCTGACCCAGCTAAGGCCCTGTTCAAGACTCTTAGAGGCCAAATTCCTGCCGATGCCGAAGAAACACTCTTCCACGCTGCACATCTAGAAAGCCGCCAGCTACAGTACCAGAGAGCTACTCGACGTCTTGCCGACAGAGCTGCTCAAATCCAGCTCTCTGAGGAGATGATGAAAGAAAAACTCTTAGCCGATGAGAAACATAAGAACATCGGCATCTTAAAGTCCTCAGGTGATGCACTGAAGCAGAAAATGTCTGATCTATCGGCAAAAAGAGAAGCTCTGCTGGCTGAACTCAAGCAAGTAGAAGACGCCCTGTCCCAAGCCCAGCAAGAAGATAGTCAACTGCCGGAGACCATCAAGCATCTTGAACAGGAACGAAACGTCCATGGTCGTAAAGCGCTGCAACTGAAGAGGAAGCTGAAGCCGATTGAAGGTTCTGCCGATGACGATATCAAAGAGATAGAGACAGCCAACCAGATTCGGCTGCGCGCCATATCCCCAATCCAAGCGTTGCTGAACATCTGAAGCTTTCATCGGCGACACACCTTTGTTTCTCCGTTTTTAGCTTTTAGTCTAGCCGATAAGACTGTTATCGGCATCTTTTGAAACATTAAGTCTACCCTTGAACATTTAAATTCAGCCGATAGGAGTGTTATCGGCACTTAACCTTTTATGCATCGATCCATATGCTGGGGTAGTACTTCTTCAAATATTTGCCATTTAATGCTCTGGGAAATTCAACTCCTTCGAGAGTTTCTAGAATATAGGCATTACCAGGAGCTGAGCGTTTTATCCGATAAGGACCTTCCCAATTAGGAGACCACTTCCCAAACTTTGAACTTTTGGTCCCGACTGGCAAAATCAACTTCCATACCAAATCCCCATCGGCAAACTCCTTAGCCTTCACTTTTTTATCATACCATCTGGCAACTCTCTTCTTATTTTCTTCTATACTCATTAAAGCCTTTAACCGATGCCCTGCTAAATCATCTAACTCATCGGTCATTAAAGTGGCATAATCATCGGCAGCCAATTGATCTTGAAAAGATAATCGCCTGGATCCAGCCTTAATCTCCCAAGGCAAAACTGCATCATGTCCATACACCAATTGGTAAGGTGACACCTTGGTTGATCCATGACAAGCCATCCGATAAGACCACAGTGCTTCATTCAACAATGTATGCCACCGCCTAGGATTTTCTTCAATCTTTCGTTTAATAAGCTTGATAATTCCCTTGTTAGACGCTTCGGCCTGCCCATTGGCTTGAGCATAGTAAGGAGAAGAATTCAACACTTCAATTCCCATACCGATTGCGAATTCATCGAACTCCCCTGACGTGAACATGGTGCCCTGATCGGTAGTAATCGTTTGGGGAATCCCAAATCGGTAAATAATATGCTCTTTCACAAAATCAATCATATTGGCCGATGTGACTTTCTTCAAAGGAATAGCTTCGACCCACTTGGTGAAATAGTCAGTGGCAACTAGAATGAATTTATGCCCTTTGCTGGATGGTGGATAAATTTGGCCGATCAGATCGATGGCCCACCCCCGGAACGGCCAAGGTTTTATTATAGGATTCATAGCCGATGCGGGTGCTCTCTGGATATTACCGAACTTTTGACAACCTTGACATCCCTTGAAATATTTAAAACAATCTTCAAGTATGGTTGGCCAAAAATATCCATTCCTCCGAATCATCCACTTCATCTTAAAAGCCGACTGATGCGCTCCACACACTCCTTCATGGATTTCTCCCATCAAACTTCTGGCTTCATCATCACCCAAGCATCGGAGAAGAATCCCGTCGATAGTTCGATAATACAATTCATTTTCAAGGAGCACATACTTGGTTGCTTGAAATCGAACCCGTCTTTCAACCTTTTTGGATGGATCTTTTAGATAATCAATAATTTCCTCCCTCCAATCACCGGCACTGACTACCGATGTCGCATTAATCATTGGCTGATATCCCGAGGCATGCTGGGCTAACCGATTAGCGTCTTCATTATGCAATCGGGGAATATGCTCCAATCGGAAGTTCTTGAATTCCTTTAACAGTTGTATACTTCTCTCGAAATAGGTTATGAGAACTTCACTCCGGCATTCATAGCTTCCGGTCAATTGATTTATAACCAACATAGAATCTCCGAATACTTCAACAGCATCAGCACGAACTTCTCTTAACAACTCCAATCCCCTGATCAGAGCTCGATACTCAGCCTGATTATTTGTTGATGTAGCAACAATCGGCAAGGAAAATTCATACTTCCTCCCCTTGGGAGAAACTAATACAATGCCGATTCCTGCTCCCCGGTCACAGGTAGATCCATCAAAGAAGAGCGTCCAGGGTGCAATCTCCAAGGTTTCCACTAGACCGCAATGCTGAGTCACAAAGTCGGCCATAACCTGCCCTTTGACCGCCTTAGCCGATTCGTAACGCAAATCGAACTCCGACAGCGCCAAAATCCATTTACCGATCCTACCACTCATAATCGGCATAGATAGCATGTATCGGACTACGTCATCTTTGCAAACAACAGCACATTCGGCCGACAACAGGTAATGTCTCAGCTTGATACATGAAAAATATAAGCATAAGCACAGCTTCTCAATGGCCGAATACCTGGTTTCAGCATCAATTAACCTCCTACTCAAATAATAAATTACCCTCTCTTTCCCTTCAAATTCTTGAACTAAAGCTGAACCGATAACCGATCCATCGGTAGATAAATATAATTTGAAGGGTTTCCCTTATTGAGGTGGAACTAAAACTGGAGGGTTTACTAGATACCTTTTGATTTCATCTAGAGCCAACTGCTGTTCTTTTCCCCAAACAAACTCCTGATCGGCTTTCAATTTAAGAAGAGGACTGAAAGCATGAATTCTCCCAGATAAATTCGATATAAATCTTCTGATAAAATTCACTTTGCCGATCAAAGATTGGAGCTCGGTTTTATTGGTAGGGGCCACTATTTTATTGATAGCATCAATAGATCTTTGACTAATTTCAATACCCCTCTGATGTACCATGAAACCAAGAAACTGCCCTGCCGACACACCAAATGCACACTTGTTGGGATTCATCTTCAATCCATGCTTCCTTGTGCACTCCAACACTCTTCGTAAATCGGCAAGATGCTTTGAGAAATCTCCAGACTTGACCACCACATCATCAATATAAATTTCTACGATCTTGCCGATGAACTCATGAAATATAAAATTCAAAGCCCTTTGATAAGTAGCACCGGCATTCCTTAACCCAAAAGTCATGACTATCCATTCAAATAGTCCAACATGACCAGGACACCTGAATGCGGTTTTTGGAATATCCTCTTCTGCCATGAATATTTGATTATATCCCGCATTACCATCCATGAAGCTGATGACCCGATGGCCAGCCGCAGCATCAACCAGTAGATCGGCGACAGGCATTGGATATCCATCCATCGGCGTAGCTTTATTGAGATTCCTGAAATCAATGCACACCCGAAGCTTCCCGTTCTTCTTGTAAACCGGGACGACATTGGAAATCCATTCCGCATACCGACACTGCCGAATAAACTTAGCTTCAATAAGTTTAGTGATTTCGGCCTTAATATCAGGTAGAATGTTGGGATTACATCGGCGGGCTGGTTGCTGATGTGGCCGAAATCCAGATTTAATGGGTAACCGATGTTCAACAATTGATCGGTCTAAACCAGGCATCTCTGTATAATCCCAAGCAAAGCAATCTTTATATTCCTTTAACAAACTAGTTAATTGCCGTTTACACTCAGGATCTAGTTTAGCACTAATAAAAGTAGGCCTAGGCCTATCTCCACTACCTATATCTACTTCTACCAAATCATCGGCCGATGTGAATCCCTGACCTAATTTTCCATCATCGGCGAATCTATCCATTAAAAACCATCGTCAGAACCGACTGCTTGGATCGGTGGAATCTCATAATCGGCAACTTTGAGAAAATCTTTCTCCCAAACTTCTCCTGAAATGCACCTAGTCTTTTCATAAGTATCCGCTTCTGCCGATGCGATAACATAAGAAGAATCCCCTGGGACGATCTCAATCTTGTCACCTACCCACTGAACCAAGCACTGATGCATTGTAGATGGGACACAACAATTGGCATGAATCCAATCTCTCCCCAATAATAAATTGTAGGCACCTTTTCCGCTGATCACGAAAAAGGTTGTCGGCAAGGTTTTGCTGCCGATGGTCAACTCCGCACATATCGCCCCCTTGACCGGAGACACGTTTCCCTCAAAGTCTTTGAGCATCATATCGGTCTTGGTCAAATCTTGATCCCCTTTCCCAAGCTTCCGATATACTGCATATGGCATAATATTAATAGCAGCCCCACCATCAACTAGGATCTTAGTCATTGGCTGCCCATCAACCCTTCCTTTGAGGAACAAAGCTTTAAGATGCTGCCTCTCGTTATCGGCAGGTTTCTCAAAGATAGCCGTCATTGGATCCAGAGCCAACTGAGCTATCTGATCAGAAAATCCCAACTCATCATCACTGGCTGGTGCAAGAAACTCCATCGGTAACATGAATACCATGTTGACGCCTGCCGATGGACCTTCTTTCTTAGCGTCTGACGGCTGCCGACTCCCAGAGTTCTCTCCTTTATTTAGCTCTTCCTGCCTTTCACGTTGCAATCTCCTTTTCTGTGTCTTGGTTAATCCTTGAGGGCACCATGGAGGAAGCGGCCTTTGTCTTGCCGTCGGGCGTTGGTTCTCTCTTGACTCCATGCGATGCGTGTTAGTATCCCTGCAAAATATGAATTCATCGGGAACCCGCGCATCAGCCATTCTTTCCAGCTCCTCTTGGTTCCTGGGAAAATACTGGACCCGGTCACCGAGCCGATCGCGAACGCTAAGCCTGCCCCCCAGCCGATCATGAATTGACGCCCTTCCTCTGATCGGCCCATTAAATCGTCGTTCATCATCATGATAACGCCGATCGTTCCTGTCGTACCGATCATAACCGTTGCATTCAGGGCAGTCTCTGACAGTAGGAAGTTTGATATTCTCCTCCCAACAATGGATGAAGAATGGGCAATTCCAATGATCCCTGTGCCGATTCCACTCCTGTCGGCGTCTCTCTTCTTCCCGTTGATAATCTTCCTGCTGGCGCCGGTACCGATCTTCCCGCTGTTGCCATCTCTCTCGAGGCCTTCTATGAGTTATGACAACACCAGATCGAGGAATTCTTCCTGAGCTAGCTCCTTCTTGGACCAAGCCCTTACTTCTTGCATCGGCGGTAGTAACTTGATGCTGAGGATCTACCGATGCACTCTTCTCAGCTGTCTCCGACGTTAAGACCTTAGCCTTCCCCTTAGCATCCAACATGTTCGTCGGGAAAGGATGTTGGTCTATCTTCATCGGCTTCTGGGCTTTGGAACTATCAAACTTGATTCTCCCTGACTCTATGGCCGATTGCAGCTGTTGTCTGAATACTTTGCACTCATTGGTATCATGTGAAGTTGCATTATGCCACTTGCAATACCTCATCCTCTTCAACTCTTCTGCCGACGGGATCACGTGGTTAGGTGACAATTTGATTTGACCTTCCTGAAGTAGAAAGTCAAATATCCTATCGGCCTTGGCGGTGTCAAATGCAAACTTCTCTGGTTCCTTCTGCCCAAAAGGACAAGACATCGGCTTCTTGTTTTTTACCCATTCTGCCAAACCGATTACTGGTTCTTCATCGGAATCTGAGCTTGTTGCTTCATCAACAAATGAGACTTTCTTATTCCATGCCCTCTTAGGCTCGAAAGGCTTGATATCTTGATCAGATATCCTCTGCACCAAGTGACTTAAACTTTCAAACTCCTGAGAAGCATATTTATCCCTGATGTGTGGCAACAAACCCTGGAAAGCCAAATCGGCTAGCTGCCGATCATCCAGAACCAGGCTATAGCATTTATTTTTGACCTCTCGTATCCTCTGCACAAATCCCTCAACCGACTCATCATTACGTTGCCTCAACTTAACCAAGTCGGTGATCTTCTTCTCATGAACCCCCGAGAAGAAGTATCTGTGGAATTGCTTCTCTAGATCGGCCCAAGTAATTACCGAATTGGGAGGCAATGATATGAACCAAGTAAAGGCCGATCCAGACAATGATGATGAAAATAGGCGAACCCTCAACTCGTCCCTGTTACCAGCCTCTCCACATTGAATAATGAACCTGTTAACATGCTCCATGGTTGACGTGTCGTCCTGTCCGGAAAACTTTGTAAAATCCGGTACTTTGTACCGATGTGGAAGCGGGATCAAATCATACGCTGGAGGATACGGTGTCCGATAAGAATAAGTGTTGACTTTGGGTTTTATCCCAAATTGTTCCCTCATTACTTCGGCAATCTTATCGGCCCAATACGCATCGGCATCTTGCCGATGAGGCGGCTGCGGATCTGGCATCTGGTGGCGAACCTCCACGTGTCTGTTCGGGACGTAACCTGTATGGAACATCGTATTGGTCACCTGTCCTCCAATCTGCGGACTACCAAACTGCTGTCCACCGATTGGCTGTCCTCCGAGTTGCTGTCCAAAATTTATTGGCTGGTTGGGAACTCCCTGACCTTGGAACCCAGGATAAACCTGCCCTTGCTGGGACCCTGTAGTCTGATAACCCTGCTGGGGCGACTGTGGAAAGGCTTGCTGTCCAAGCCATCCATTATTAGCGTTCATCGGCATAGGTGCCGCCGATGATTGGTAATTGGGTACCGTCGTTGAATTGACATACCCTGACTGGGCCATAGGCCTCTGTTGCATCAGCATTGATTCTGCCGATGCGTTAGGCATCTGGAACATTGGATCTTGAGGATTTCCGGTATGAGGCCTTGCAGTAGTAGTTGTGGTGTACCGAGGACTCTGGTTCACCGGCACATTTGAAGGTACCGATGTCATAGGAGTTTTGCCCCTCATGTCAGTTATCTGTGATGTTCCCGGCGTCAACTCTGGAGGCATACCATAACCCCACCAGTTAGGAGGAAGAGTTAACCCCGACATTGCCGATGCCAACATATCTGTTGTCAGTTTATGCTGCCCAACTGAAATTTGTGGATTGGTTACCATCGGCGTAGATAGTGCACCAGTAGTCCCCAATGTACTCGGAGGAACGGCAGACTGCGCACTCGCACTTGTCAAGGCAGCCGACGGAGCCGTGACCTCTGGTGCCGTGGGTTGATGATGGGAAGGACCCACATAATCCGGCGGGATTTGTCCTTCCTTGAAGGTTCTTGCCACGGCGTTGAAAACCGTATTAGACAGTACACCAGCTTGGTTAATCAACGCTCGATTGATGGCATTATCAACCATGTCTTGAAGCTTGCTAGGATTGGCGTCAAAGGTGACCTGCCGTGGTGCCGGCAGTGCATCTTTCTGGACCACTTCGCCGCTCCTGTTTATGCTGAAAGACTTCAGGCATTGCTGCTTGAATTCTTCCATAGCTTGGGCAATAGCTTGCTTCTGCTCATCCTTGAGGTTAGCTTCCGTCACGGGGATGACGTTGTCTTGATCGAGGTCAGAGATCGACATGTTGATCTTGATCTTGAATCGGTCCCACTGGGCGTGCCAGAAGATGTGTTGATGCAAAACTAGTCTGCAAACACAAAGGGCTAATACCCGATACAAACGTTAAGGCGTGCCAGCCGATTTGATCTTACTATCGGCAAAGGTGATAACTCGAATACTTTAGTCCTGACAACAGCGATACGCCCGGATGTCACGGCTAAGAGGTACTCACGCGGAACTTGAGGATACGCCGAGCTTGAGTCGACGAATTCCTAAGAACTCGTAACAAAAAGAAAACGTATGACGAAGTCGTCGAAAAGTAAATGCTGGAATATGAGTAAAAAACGTGTGTTTGATTGATTGATAGATCTCCTGATTACAAGGTCTTAGGGCTTATATTTATACCCTGCTCCAAGAGCTACGACCAGACACGATTAGAATTCGAATTCCAAATTACACGGAACCCGTATACAAAACGATACGAATAACATAAGGAAATAATAAAACCATCCTTCGTGACAAACCGAAATTCCTCCACATGACAACTGGCAGTTTCCGGACTCCTCCTTCGCGTCATCGGCAATCCCTTTGCCATAGTCATCGGCAGACCCTTTTACTTGGTCATTGGCACCATATCACTGTCTGAGGACTTAGTCATATTCAACCTTTCCCTCATCGGCAACCATCTTTACCAGCAACCCGCATCGTACTGCCACCCTGTCCTGCCATCCTGGACACGTGCCCAAAAAATGGTGTCAACACCGATAATCCACACACATCCTCCTAGTGCCATCTTTCTTATCAACAAAGATTACGGGTGCACCCCATGGTGAAGAACTAGGACGAATAAACCCTTTTTCTTGCATTTCCTTAAGCTGCTTCTTAAGTTCCTCTAATTCATTTACCCCCATTCTATATGGTCTTTTTGCTATAGGTGCAGTTCCAGGTAAAAGCTCAATATGAAATTCAATGTCTCGGTCTGGTGGCATACCTGGCAACTCGTCCGGGAACACATCGGGGAACTCGTCCACCACCTGGTCTTCTTGATTACCACCACTCAACTGATTCACTGTAGCAGTCGGCTGAGACTGCACTGTCACATCCACACTTATTTTATCCCCATCTGGTGATGTCACCACCACAGATTTCTCCTGACACTGAATTACTGCCCTATGCTGCTTCATCCAATCCATTCCAAGTATGAGGTCAATTCCCATGGTTCTTAGCACAATAGGTTTCACCTTGAAATCTACCCCCCTTAGAGATATACTAGTGGAGGGGCTCCAGTAATTAGCTGGCATGGTGCCTCCCGGTGAATTTACTAGCATAGAATTTTTCAGTGCACAAAGTGGGATGCTATGCACTCTAACAAAAGCTTGGGAGATAAAAGAATGTGAAGCACCAGAATCAAACAGTACTGTAGCGGGGATGGAGTTGATGTTGAACGTACCCATCATAACCTCAGGTGCTTCCTGAGCTGTGTCAGTGGACACATGGTTCACTTTCCCAGAGAACGGAGGTCGAGCAGGCCTCTTATTGTTGTTCTGATTTTGCTGGGCTGGTGGATTCTGCTTCTTGGGGCACTGGTAGGCATAGTGTCCCACCTCTCCGCAGCGGTAACAGGCATTGGGATTGCCGCTGGGTGCTGCACTCTTGCCAGGAGCATTATTGGGCACTCCTTGGTGTGGTGCCTGATTGCTGACCTGATGCTGGAGGCGTTGCTGATTCTGGTTGCCATACTGCAGCTGGGGATGTTGTTGGTTTTGGTGATTGTGCTGCTGGTAGTACTGGGGACGCTGAGGAAACTGACCACGGTTCCACTGATTCTGTGGTCCTTGACTGCGCTGAGGGAATCCCTACTGAGGGTACGCAAGTGGGCGAGTGTTGCTGCCCGACTGCTGCCCCTGGAGCTTTATCTTCTTTGCATCCATCTCCTTGCGCTTGTTGTCGATGACAATAGCGCGGTTCACCAATTCTTGAAAACAAGGGTAGGTATTGCTCATCAGCTGCAGCTGCAGTCCATCATACAGACCCTTCAGGAAAAGACGTTGCTTGTCAGAGTCCCTGGCCACCTCATATGGAGCATATCGTGATAGTTGAGCAAACTTGTCACGATACTCACTGACTGACATTGATCCCTGCTTGAGAGATCTGAACTCTTCCGCTTTCAGTTCTATCAGGCCCTCCGGAATATGATGGGACCTGAACCCTTCCGTAAACTCCTTCCAGGTGACTGGCGGAGCGTTGTTGGGGCGTCCATATTGATAGGACTCCCACCACTCCTGTGCAGGTCCTTGCAGCTGGCCTGATGCGTACAACACTTTCTCCAGGTCGCTGCATTGGGCTATGTTCAGCTGCTTCTCGACTGCTTTTAACCAGTCGTCTGCCTCCAGTGGATCAGAGGCATGGGTGAACACCGGAGGATGTCCTTTCAAGAACTCCCCTCGCTTGTCACGGACTTGAACCAGCGGTGGTGCTGCTACTGGTTCATTGTTCATACGGTTCATCATGGCTTGCATCAGATTAGCTTGCATACCCATGAGCTGCTCGATAGTCATCGGCGGCGGTGGTGGTGGTGGATTCTCAGGTACACCACGTCCACGGCCACGACCACGGCCACGGCCACGTCCACGACCAGCGGCTGCACGTTCGGCGTCCATCTGCTTCCAACAAAGATTCACGGCTTTTAGTGATCTTCCAAAAAAAATAATTATTCATCGCTTATAATGAATAAAAACAAGTCTAGCAGTTTTCTGGACAAGTTTCAAACTCAGCAGGTCAGTAATCTGTGCTTATCTCAGAATCTATAGACTCAAAAGGAACATGGTATACATCGTTGGAAAGGTTAGGAAATTCTCTACAAACTTTATTCAGACCACATTTACTGATTCCAACAGTAACATAATCAAAATTGTGATTCATCAGGTTCTGCTCTGGTTCTCAGTCTGCGCAGGTACAGCAGATTAAAACGGACATATCTCATAGATCCGAACAGATAATGAGGTGATTCCAGTTGGAGATGAAAGATATACCAGTCTAGTTTTCACCACAAAAATTTCGTAATTTTTGACTGAACCGATAATGAGATACTGAATAAAAATCCCAGACCGCTCCAGAAACAGCATGACTGAGACAGATAAAGTAACCCAACCTCGAATTTAAACAACATTTACTTCTAGAATTAAGGTTTAGAAACATGCGGACAGACCCACATGTTTCCACAATCAAACAAAACTCCAAATCATAAATGTTCATCAACACAAACAGCAACTCACTAAAGTTCACATGCCACACATTACCGAAATACTCGTGCTAGCGTCAATCTAGAAAGTACTGGGAAATCTAAGGAGCTCTATCTTGGAGAACGAACTTGCGGGGCTTCTTCTTGTAAATGGGTGGCTGTCCAAGCTGACCACGCAGCTCATCCACCTGACGCTGGAGGCGCTTCTCCGCCTGCTGCGCAACACGCAGCTCCTGTCTCAGTGCCCCATTCATCTCTTGAATGGCACTGACGTGTCTCACAGTCGTATCCAGGGTAGGGTCGCCGGCAGGAGGTGCCAGGACATGCCATGTCTTTCCATCTGGGTCGTTGCGGGGAAGGAACCGGTACCTATCCTCCTGCATGGCCTCAAAACGGCGGCCATGGTAGTGAAAGTACGCGGCCTAAGCTGCATCCTCCATGCTCTCGTAGGCGGAAGCACGTCTAACCCTGCTCTCGTGGATGGACTCCACCTCGTCCGAGTTGTCGACGTTGTTCCGAGTTGTGATGATCACCTCGGCCTTCCAGTAGGTGTTCTCCAACGGGTGCTTGTGCTCCGAGCAAAGGTAGCGGACGGTGGCGGCAAACTCCGGGTAATAGCTCGCCAACACACCGGTGAGCAGAGTGTGGTAGCGAGCGTCCTCGTCCGCCTCCATGAACTTGTTCCTGGAGGTCCATCCCATCTCCGGAACAACCTGAGGGTACTGAGGCGTCGGTGCTGAACCCGTCGACGCGTGGGGTGCAGGCGAAGGTGGTGCAGGTGCACGTGGTGCAGGTGCAGGTGGTACTGGAGCGGCAGCCTGCGGAATCGGTACCGCCACTGGTGTAGGAGCTGAAGGTGTAGGCGTAGGGGACCCCGTGTCCATAGGCTCCTCCTCCTCGCCGCCACCAGAGGCGACGACCTCGGGCTCTGGTACGGGTACTGGTGCTGGCACAGGTGCAGGTACTGGAGCTGGTGCTGGTGCAACTGGTGGAGCACGGGCGGCGACGAAGAGGGCGCGATACGCGGCTGCGCTGCGACGAGGCATCTATAAATTTTGTTTTAAGAATTAGAATCAATATGTTTACATAAATAGAACATTGGGTAAGAATATAAACTTTTAATAAAATAACAAGAAAGTAAATTGAGCAGTGAAATAAATAAAGCGAAAATAAGAACCCTAAAATCGACTGTTTCTACCAAGGTTTGCGTCCTACAGTCAGCCTTGCTTTGATACCAATTTGTCACACCCAAATTTAAGGATAAATTTGAGTACAATAATCTCATGTGCGCCCCAGGAATAGTCGCGCACACAAGTCGACAAATTATAAATGTATCATCACAAGTGTGTTACAAAACGTTATTACAACACAAATATATCAAAGTCTGCGACAAACGGAAAATAAACTCATAACTAGCTATGGTAAGATAACTGCAACACAGGGACGACCGACTGGGGGATCGCCAACCTAGAAGTCCTCCGAAAATTCCTCCTAATAGCTGTCATCTGTTACCCATCCGGGATTTTTGTCCAAAAGAAATAAAAAGACAAGCGTGAGTACATCTCGTACTCCGCAAGCATAACATAGGAATTTATGCGGCTCAAAAAGGTCAGACACTGGCTACTGCAGTTAGCATTTTAATTGGTCAATGTTTTAATCCTATTTAATCATCAATTATGCTTAAGCTCCCAATTAGCCCAAATGAGTACATGATAATAACACCGTTAACCTTCACGGCTAACACCATCACCATCACGGTTAAACCACATTAATCATCACGATCAATGCGTCAGCGTTTCATTAGTTATTTCCCATAACCATCCACACCCAACTATTCCGTAAGGGTCCAAGGCCGCTCATGTCCGAGAGCACGGCTAGTATACCAATTTGATCAAACTCTGCGCAGAGGTGTGCACTTTTCCCGTAAGTCGTGTTACCCATATGCCCGGGGTTTGCAAGACCCACTAACACTGCCAAGGTGAGCGGGCAGGGAACACTATGAAGCCTTCCATAGGCCACGTCTAACCAGTTAGGGCCGCGAGGTTTCCTCGGCAGGCAGATATACAGAACCCCCTTTCTTATGGCACATTTCCATCACGGCTATACACATAGGAACAGAAGCAGTTCTATACCCAAAGTGGCAAGCCCCTCTTGCGCCCTTTCGGGTAACCTCTAACCAGCTAGATGAGATCCTATTACTGAGCTAAAGTTAGAGCCATATAACCATCACGGTTGCACTGTAAGTCCCGGATTGTCGCTTACAGAGAAGTCCTTACGGAGGGTCTAGGTCAACCCAATCGAAGTCAATTGCACCTTAGCCCTTTTTCCCAATATTTATCATCATATTTATTAAAGTCAGAGCGATAATAAAGTCTCAATTAATTAGAGCACTAGCAAAGCTACCCACATGCATTCTTCCCATAGGTGTCATAAGTGTTTAGTCAGGTAGCTAGGATGTCCTTAGGGTTATCAAAATTAGACACATGCAAATGCGTAATTAATTAAGTGAATAGGTGTACAAGGGAAACCCATGTTATACTTGCCTTTGGTGAAGGGGAACTGCTGCTGGTCCTGCTGCTCCTCGAAGTGAAATGGATCACCCACGGACACGTCACCGTCTGCGCTCGATCGGTACCACACAACAACACGCATCCAGGTTCATTCATACAAGCAAACAATCATTTAATTAGAACAGTACACCAAAAGATCAAAAATGAAATAAAATATTTAAAAACAGAATCAACGTTTCGCTACGATCACATAGATACGAAGATCACGAAATTCGGAGCTAAAACGACCAAGTTACGACTTATCGGCGATTTCCTATAGGCAATTAATTAATTAAACCTAACCCTGAAAATAAAAAGTTGCAAACTACAAAAACAGTGGTACTATCATGTAGAGAATTTAATTACGAACCAAACGCAATTTGAACGGGTCAATTCGGAGCTATAACGAATATTTTATGGCCAAAACAAGTTCAGTGGCAATTCTGTAATTTCCCGAAAGCGTATTTTGACCTAACCGACGGAAAATACGCTTTCCAAAAGACAAAGCGTAGTTTACGAATTGCGCTAAGGACTGCGGCTCAAATACTAAATCCCAGGGGGACTCTTTAGCAAAACTGACCCGCGAAGGGGTACGGGGCTCACTGGGCCGTCAGATTAGAGATCTACGGCTCGGATTTAATCTGGGGGGAGAGAGGGAAGGGCTCGCCGGCCGGCCGGCCGGAGCAAGGCCTCCGCGGCGGCGCCATGGCTGGGAGATCGCCGAAGAAGGAGAAAACGTCCTTAGGTGGACAAAACTTCGATCCAAGAGCACGGGAGGCCAGAGGAGCTCACCGCGAACCCGAAGACGCCGGGAACAAGGACTAGGACGGATCGACTTCGGCTGACCACGCGAAACGGCGGCGAGGATTCTCCTGAGCACACACAGCGGCAGTTAGAGAGAAAAACGAGGCGGGAAAAATAAGAAGAAGAATCTAGGCGACTTCGCGGGACTAAAAAGGAGCTCGGCAAGGGGATTACGGGGAAGAAAACTTGGCCAATCGAATCTTCCACCGCGGCGGCGAACTCGGCGGCGCTCGGTGCTCCCAGGCGAGAAGGTGAGCAGGGAAACGAATGGGGCGCGGGGTGCGGTTCAAGCTCGGCGCGGGCGCTATCCTTTTCAAGCCGAACGTGGGGGAAGAGGGGAAGATCGTGGGCGCGGGCTTCGGCCTTGCGGTTTCCAAACCGAGAGAGAGAGGAAGGAGCGGGGCGTTGGTTTGGGGAAGGAGGAGCTGACAGGCGGGCCCGGCCTATCAGCGGGGAGAGAGAGGGGAAGGGAGAGGGGGGCGGCTGGGCCGCGGCCCAGGAAGGAGAGGGCGCGCGCGGGGCGGGTTTTGGGCCGAGAGGCCGAAATGGAGAGAAAGGGGGAGAAAGAAATTCCTTTTCCTTTTCTTTTTCTCAAACAAATTTTCAATGCATTTCCCAAATGGATTTTTAATCAATTTGATTTTCAAAACACTCATCACATAAAAGAATGCCCCAGCATGAATGCAACATAAAGTTTTCTCTAGGCTTATATTAAATTTTAATTTCTCCAAATTTATTTATTTTCCTACATTGAAAATGCTCACAAAATAAATTCATTTAAATTCATTTCATCTATTTAAAAGAAACAGAATTTTTGGGTGTTACATTAGAAGAACTTAAGAGACAAATAAAGAGAGAGTTACCAGGAGTTGGATCATTAGAATGTGCAAAGTACAATGGAATCGGTATTTAGAAGCACAGGCAACTTGGGAGAGAGAAGATGATCTGAGGAAATCATATCCACAATTGTTTGAGTAAGTACTATTCATTCTCGAGGACGAGATTCTTTTAAGGGGGTAGAGTTTGTAACACCCAAAATTTGCTTTCAAATTAATAGATTTAAATTGATTTATTCAAATATTTCTGTGAGCATTTAAATTAGTGAAGAAATAAATTTTATTGAAATTTAAAATTCAACATAGAGTTAGAAACTTGTTTATGCATACATGCTGAAGCATATCTTATTGTTGTGTTGATTGCTTTGGGGTGGATTTTGGTTGCTCTAAAAATTCTATTTGGAAAAGGCTTTGAAAATTAAAATAGAAAAAAAAGAAAGGGGAAAAGACCCCATCCAGCGCCCAGCCCAACTCCCCATCGGCCCAGCCCCCGTTCCTCCCCCGCGACCCAGCTAACCGCCCCGGCCCACTTCTTTCTCCGGCCCAGCAGCGCGCCCCGCCCCTTTCTCCCTTTCTTTCTCTCGCTGCCATCTGGAGCCCACACGTCGGCGACTTACCTTTCTTCTTCCTCAGGTCGTGGCCGAGACGGTCTCTCCTTCTCTCACCGAGATGGAAACCCATCCTGTAAATCTGGGATTTGGTGCTGGGATTCCCAAATCAAGCCCTATAAAGTTTTGTGGTCTCCCCGCGCACTCCACTTTCCATCCACAACATTGGGGAATCCCTAGATAACTTCTATCGCCGCTGGTTGGATCTCGCCGCAAGCCAAAGATTGCCGCCACCATCGTTCTTCCTCGGTGCTGCCCTAGAGCCGCCTAAATCGTGACGCCGAGCTTCGTATTGCTCCTACAAGGGTTCTGAGCCTCCCCTTTTAATCTCTATCGCGCCCTACAGCTCCCTCATCGATGCCGTACCTTGCAGGAGCGCCCGGTCCGCCATCTCAAGCCGTCGGACGCCTTCAAGCTTTTCCCGAGCCTTGATTTTGGTCTCGGTGAGTTCGCAGCAAGCTTCTACGCCTTTCCATTCTTTTCGTTTGTTGAATCATGCACTGAATCGCGAAAACGACGAACTCCGGCGAGGAGTTCTGCCCTCCGGCAATGGCGCCACCGCGCTGGCCACTGTAGCTGGCCGGAGCTCCCTCCCTCTCTCCCCAGATCTGATCTGCACCGTTCCATCGCGATCCTACGGCCAAAAAAGAAGGATACCCCTTCGCCCGGCCGTTTTCTTAAAGAGACCCTCTAGAATCTCGTATTAGAACCCGCAGCCCAAGGCACATTCACGAAAGGCGTATTCTGTTTTTGAAAACGTAAAGTCTGTCGGTTGATTCAAAATACATTTTCTGAAATTTACAAGTTTGCCACTGATTTTATAATGCTCATAAAATGCTCTTTTTAGCTCCGTTTTTGTCCATTCAAATTTCGTTAGATTCTTATTCACGAGCTCTACACGTTAGAAGTATTAGTTTGCTGTTTTGAAACTTTTTAATTCTGCAGTAGCATTTAGTTAATTATTTCTCTATAGGAAAACTTGGAAAATTCATAACTTCTACGTTTCAATTCCGATTTTCGTGAACATTACGTTTGTGTGATCGTAGCGCTGCGTAGAATATTTTCATAAACTTTTATATTTGTTTTACCACTTTTTGGTGTATTGTTCTAATTATAGCTTGTTTGCTTCGTGTATGATTGTCCATTGGAATGCGCGTTGTTGATTGATGATCGGGTATAGACAGTGAGCGATACATTGGTGATCGAGGTCAATCTTTTGAAGACCAGCAGTAGGCTCAGGAGAGCTTTGATCAAGGCAAGTATAACTTGGGATCATCCTTGTTACCTATATACCATTAATACAATATTTATCATATGCATGTGTCCACCGTGATGACCTTAGCAGAATCATAGATGATTGTTATTCTGGATTCCTTGTTACCTATTTTGGATATGCATTTGGTAGTTCCTGCTAGTGCTTGAATCTAATCCATGATCATGTAACATGAATGTTTGGATATACAATAAATAATAAAATAAGCTTTCTAGCAAATTGAATATAAAGGGTGGAAAGAACTCTGGCTTTTGCTGGATTGATCTTGACCCTCCATAAGGACTTATCGCTTGGCAAAAGCTAAGACAACTCGTACAACCATGAGGGCTATATGGCTCTGGCTTTAGTCAAGTATGAGTAAGCTTTTCTAGCTTGTTAGAGGTTACCCGAAAGGGCGGAGGGGCTGAACCGTTTTGGGTATAGTGCGAGCCCCTGTCCTTATGTGTATAGGCTGCGCGTCATTGTGCCATTCGGAAGGGGGTATCTATATCTGCACGCAAAGGAAACCTTGCGGCCCTAACTTGTTAGACGAACCTTTGAAAGACTTCATAGTGAACCCTGCCGACTTTCCTTGGAAGTGAGCTAAGAGGCTGATCACCTCGGGCGAAAGGGTAAATCATGACTCATGGGTAAAGATGTACAACCTCTGCAGAGTGTTAAATCTGGTATACTAGCCGTGCCCACGGATACGGGCGGCCCGGAAAACTGACGGAATAGACGGACACTGATGAACATGATTAATAATGATAATGATGGTTTATTATGTTGTTTATATGTATTATTCATAATTCTTGTATACAATTGATCATGTGGTTATGGGATTTAATATGCTACCTTGATATTTGCTATCCAATGATTAAATATGTTATCTACATATAAAAGCTAAATGCAGTCAAACCAGTGTCAGCTATTTGAGCCTCATGAACCCCTGGTTATACTTGTTGAGTACGATATGTGCTCACTCTTGCAATTTCCCCCACACTCCAGGAGATGTTAGGCTTGTGATCAACCAGTCAGTTGGATCCTGTGGAGAGAAGTAATACCCGAAGTTTGGAGATTGTCTATCCGCTGTTTGATACTGAAGGTTATCTCTTTTATACTAAGTATGTTATATATTTATGCATTGTCTCTAGATATTACCCATTATTTGTAGCTATATGTGAGATTTGACTTCTAAAACTCACATATGGTGCATATCTGATTTTGTCCTTAAAATCGAGTATTACATTATCTGAAGATCCCAACTGATTATCTGAAGCTCCCAATTGCTTTCTCATGTGTGTGAACTTTTGTGTTGCATTTGTAAAGTGAATTTAACTAGTATTTACATTGTTAGAATTGGATGTGACCACATATGAGTATATGACACTTGACTTCGGTTACTATATGCATCTAGCTAGTGGAACACACTAGTCGTTGGCTCCAAGACCTACTGTGTCGATTAATTTAATCTTAGCCTATGTACCGATTGATAGTTCAGTTTAGCTTAGTAATTTCGACGGCTCCATGCAATATTCATCTCCATATTACCATCCAGAAATATAGTTTATATATGTAACAGCATATCATATACAAAAATATTCAATAAATCATGTCCAATTTACCGAGTGAGTTACAAAAGTGAGGCAGCCGCCACTCCTGAAACTGCTTCACGATTATGCGACCCATGGCAGACATTGCACCGCCCATGCTCCTCAAAAGGAGCAAGCAGATAGCGGCGCAGAACATATCTTATATCCCGGCGTTCAAGCATGGTGAACACCTTCTCGTGAAGCTCTGAGTCTAACTAGCGGATGACCTTTCCGTCCACATCAGCCATGAAGGCGTATAGATAAATCTTCAGCGGTGACCCCAACAATATGCAGGCGCTACGTGAGTTGTTCCCACTGGACCACGACGTGGGTCCGCGCAAGCGGCACCACTGTCGATCAGCGCTCCGGCCATATGCCTCCTAGTCAGTACCGCAATTTGGGTTAATCAGTGTCCAATGTAACAATATACCTTTGAGTACACTACGGAGGTTTTCAGCATCCATATAAAACTCTTGTGACCTCTAGGGCACTGCTAAGGCGTATTGTATCAAACTGTTTTCTCTACTTTAATATAAGACACGTAAACCTTTTGCGTGATCGAGAAAATTATGTAGGATCCTCACGTACTTCAATTCAAATATTCAAAAAGAACATGGTGGTATATCTTGTAGCAGATACACAAAAACAGTGATTGGTTACATAAACTTCCCATTTATTCTATCATATCAGCTTAGAATGTCGTAATTGAATACACACGGGAGTATGCAAAATACATGTATAAACCTATCTTCGAACAATGAAGTGAGTCTCAATTTACTTAGTTGTGGTTGTTCTCCCAGAATTGAGCTTGGAGCCAATCAATTGTTCCCTTTTGCACCTGGAAAGCTTTGGCCAAGACATCATCTGAGATGGGTGGTTTTGATCCAAAGACCGCGTTGGCAATAGTAATAGCCCCAGGGTTCTGGCTGCTTAGTGCAGCGATCGCGACAGCTGGCTTGTCATGGACTGGGTTGAATTGGAAGTGTATGAGTCCTTGGGGGAACACAAACACGTCACCCTTGTTGAGAACCTTTGTGAATAGCTTGTTACCGTTGTCTGTGTTGGAGGTGACAAATCCAACATAGAGTGTACCCTCAAGCACGGTGAGAATCTCTGTGGCACGTGGGTGGGTGTGTAGCGGATTCTGACCTAATGGTGCGTAGTCAATGCGAGCCAGTGAGATGCCCAGGGTGTTGAGTCCAGGCAACTGCATGACATTGATCAAAGTGACATTGGATCCGACCTTGCTTTTCATAGTATCCCTAGGCTTGTCAAGGTTTGCTGCCTTGAAAAAGTCATCCACGTTCACGGCCATAGGGTCCTTGCAAACAAATCCATTCACCTTCACTGCATATACAAAGACGAAGGAAAATAGGTATATAGAGATCAGAAACATTAGGACACACATAAACATTAATTAGAATGTTTGTTGTGACAAATGATTATTATTCGATCCTCAATTTACTACAAGAATATATAGCATGACTTAAAGTGAGTGCATGCATACCTGGAGAGTGTATGTCGGCTACACAAAAGTCCTGGAGCGGGCTAGGGTCAGAAGCAATGGCCTGAGAAGTGACCAATGCCAGAAAAGAAACAAGGAGAAAGTAGGTGGTGGGAGCCATCTGGATTAGTATTCCACTTGCTTTTATGTTTGTGCTCTTCGAACTCAGCTATAGAGCTTCTTGTTCAATTTGTGTGTCTCTGTTGATGCTTGGGGTATGGGGATGGTGTGTTTATATAGGCTGCCACAGCGGCAAGTGTGGCGACGGGAACGTGCTAATGACTGAAGAAGTCCAAGTTCAACCTACAAAGAAGAAACAGTCTCCGGCTGCTGGAACTTGCAGAGTAAACAACGCAATTATCTTATTGACATATCAACTTTTGCAAACCAACAACCTTGCTTTTAATATTTTCACACGCATGACACTAAAAAATCCATTGCAATTATCCTTTAAAATTACTTCTAGAATATTAGGAAGTAAACCATAAAATGGGGTTATGCCTAGTAATTAGGATATATATTTATCTAAATTTTAACACAGGCCCATGAGTCCTTTTGGACAACGTGGTTTGTTAATTGTTGATATGGAGAGATAATTTATTTTGTAATGGTGATTATGACATTCCTGGCCACCAGTAATCACGTTAGCTGACGGTGGACTATGATAGTTGTGTAAACAACAATAATGGATCAAATGGTCAATCCGTGCGTTTGTGCTTACATAAGGATAGAAAGAGTCAACTCCGATCCTCATGTTTCCAATGTTTACTTGGTCACCATTTTATACGGAACTAGCATACATGAATTAATCCGTGGAATGCTTCCGTACCAAGGTGGGAACGAACTGGTAAAGGGTAGCCACCGTGCACTTTTTACTTTTGAGTTAAATCATGTGAATCTTCTGTCTATCAGTACAGTGAGGTAAGTCATTTGGTTGCCTGCTCCCTGACTTTTTCAGATGATATCCGCAATTCATTAACGTCCTGCTGCATCAGGTAGCGACTTTTTTCTTTGAATCGATCATGCATTTGGCAGGACCGGCAGTGTTGACGTTGGCATTTTGCTGGGAGGCATATCTTAGTTAATAGGCAGAGGAGTAGCCAAGCCTATGAAAATCGTGACCCGTTCTCTCTTACGGGCTTATATCTACAGGTAATTAGTCCCTCGCCCACACATGCCATGTTTTTCACTTCTTTTTTGTGCTTAAATTTTTTGTGGTTGGTTCTTGCGTGATCCTAAGTCAAGAAAACATATATCACTGCCGCCGGTTGGACCCATCACTTGAGCCATCAGCCACTATCACTGCCGATTTTTAAGAAACCAACAGTGATGGGACCGGCACATAAAGTTAATTCTGTAGTAGTGCTCCCTCCCTGATCCTATTAACAAAGGAAGCGACCTGCCGTGAGCAGACTGAGCACACGTGGGGTAAGCTGCAGCGACAGGAGGACAAGTACGTGCTTGGCGAGCTGCATCTGCATCTACTGGATAGCTAGCACAGCTGCATGTGCGGGCAATGAGATGGGGTGGTGGTCCCAGGGGGGCAGTGGCGGGGCAGGATGATAACGCTAGAGTCATTGACCATGATGGTGGAGGTCAATGACATGAAGGGGAAGAGGCAGGCCGTCAACATCAACGGGAGGGCTAGGAGGCACCGGGGGCGGTCATGGAGGAGGCTTGGTGGCATCGGTGTCAAGGGGTAGGGTGGGGCATCAGACAAAGCTAGGTTCACATGGATTTAAAGGTTTATGTTTCTTCTAAGAGACTATATGCCTTCATTTTTTTCCAAAGCCGAGCAGACCAGCCTAGGGGAATGGATGAGACATGGCTGGGCAAAGCTTACTTGGGGGTGAAGCGAAGGCAGCAGGGCAGATGATATCTGTCTCGTAATTTTTAGTTGTAGAAGAAAAGAGATGGAGCATCATTTGTTGGTTTCCGCGGTCCATTCAAGTTCTTAGTTGGAAACAATGAAGGAGGGAGGGAAAGAATTATGACCTTTAAAATGCCTCAAGGAGGGAGCAAAAATGATACTAGAAGTTATGAAATATATTTTTGTAAAAATATATTTGGAGCTCTAAATATCATATTAAGTATTATTAGATTAGTTATGTAATATATTTTAATAATAAATTGATTTAGAGATACAAAAACTTAAAAGAGTTTAATTTAGTTTAACCTAGAATTGTTTTCTTAGGTGGAGAGAGTAGTACGCCACCAATCTGCACGTAGATCTCAAGGTTGTCGTAGGGCTTTATATTCCGATGTGATTTTGAACAATTGTAGTACTAGTGAAACAAGAAACCTTAGTTTTATAAAGTAAGAGAGGTTAGAAAAGACTATAGTTTTAGCAATATTTTATTTTAAAAAAAATACAAAATACAAAATTTTTTACATCTAACATCTCTAGTTTTGAAAATCAAAGCATTTTATGAAATTATGGTAGTTTTCTGAAACAACAAAATATTTTGTATTCAAAGTAGGGATTAAGAGAGTTAGGTGGAACTACGTTAATAGGAAAATGTTCGAGAACACATGATGAGGTTTTAAAAAGAGGGTCTTAGAGTTGATCTTATTAAAACATCATTGATGTTTAGTTTCTTATCCGCAACCTACGTCCTTATTAAGGCGTGTCTTTTAGTGATTGCTTCATGTGCTAAGCAAGCCTTCTCAAGCTTGACTATTAATGTGGGTGTTACAACGACCAAGAGCTCTCCACCAACCCTCAAGCATTCAACTAGAGTTGCACTTCTCAAGGTGATGGACGGGGAACAACTTCAAAATGCACGCTTCGCGGAATTTGTAACACCCTAAATTTTGCTCCTTTGAAAATAGAGGAAAATTGATTTAATTTTGTATTTTTGTGCTCATAAAACAAAATAATAATAATATTTTTTATTAAATTAAAACTTACCATACGAGATTAGCAACATGTTTGAGCATGCATGCCACAACATTTTATTTATTGTGATGAGTGTTTTTAAACTAAAATTCAAAATGAATTCAAATTGAATTTCAAATGGTTTTCAAATGGCTTAGAAAATTTGGAAGAGAAAATAAAAGGAGAAACCTTCTCCCTCCCTGTTTTGGCCCGAGTGGCCCAACCCCCCCTCTTTGCTCTTGGGTCGGGTCCCATTCTCCCACGCATAGCCTGCCCAGCAAGACCACAACCCAGTAGGAGAGCCCGCACCGAGCAGCAGCTTGGCCCAGCTTCATCAGCAGCCGGCCTAGTGCGTCTCTCTCTCCCCTCCCACTGACCAATCGGGCCTACGCATCAGTGCCCCTCTCTTCTTCCACCTTGAGCCCTAGCAGGACTCCACCAAGGCGGAAGCCAAATCCCGTTTTCCACGGGATCGTTTGCCAACATGCCCAACCGACCTTTATATAGCTTTTGGCAATCATCCGCGACTCCCTTTTCGATCTACGAGACACATGGGTCGACTTAGCCGCTCTCCTGACGCACATTTGGATCTCATCGGAGAAGCAAGAAGGCCGCCGCCACCACTGTCCAAGCCCTGCGTTGTCCCAAGGTCATCGAGAACCCTTTGTTGAGCTTCGCCTCGCTCCTACGGAGATGCCGAGCCTCTTCTCCATCTCTCTCTCGTCCTGGTTTAGTCTCCAATGGATGTTGAACTCGTGCAGGGAGTAGTCATCCCCAAATCCCGATGCCGAACATCCTCGGGTCATCCTTGCCCCCACTTTTGCCTCTGGTGAGTTCACAACAAGCTCCTCTTGCTCCCTGTGAGTTATGGTGTCCGAAGTCGATGGATTGCAAAACTCCGACGAGGACGGACCGATTCTGGCCACAGCACCACTGCAGTGGCATTGTTCCGGCCGGCAGCCGCCACCCCCACTCTCTCTAATCTAATCTCAGCCCTAGGTTTTAGATCCAACGCTCCAGATTAGGCCGTAACCCTTCGTCTGGATCTTTTGTTAAAGAGCCCCTGCATTTTTGTCAAATAGAACCTGCAGTCGAAGCATATTCTCAAAATACGTATTCTATTTTTGAAAACGTAATTCCCGTCAGTTTAAATCAAAATACGTTTTCAGGATATTACAAGTTTTCCACTGATTTTATTTAGCTCATAAATATACGTTTTAACACCGATTTGACCCATTCAAATTATGTTAGATTCATATTCAAGAGAACTACATGTTAGTAAATTTATTTCACCAATTTGCAACTTTTTAATTTTGTGACCTTATTTAATTAATTACTTTTATAAAGGAAATCTTAGAAAATTCATATCTTCTCTATTTTAGCTCTGATTTTCGTGATCCTTACGTCGGTGTGATTGTAGCGATGTGTAGAATCCTTTTATCAACTTTTCTTATCGTTTTTCTACTGTTGGTGTACTATTCTAATCATAGCCTTGTTTGCTTTGTATATGTTTGGTCTTGATTGTTTGTGTGTCGATGATTGCTGATGGAGTATCGACGGTGAGCAGTTCATGGATGATCAAGAGTGCTACTACAAGCAGGACCAGAGAAATATGATCAAGGCAAGTATAGCATTTGGGTTTTCATTCTGTGACCATGACCTTGTGACTTAATTAATGTTTAAGCAACAAACGATAAAAATGACTTTTTAGCAACTTGAGGATTTGTCTATTATGGCTCTGGCTTTAGCTTAGTAGGAAGACCTTTTCTAACTTGTTAGACTGACTCCAACAAGCTAGGCAAACCATTACCCAAACCTATTTTGGGTCCTGTACAGTGAAAAAAAAACGCTTCCAACAGAATAGCCAAAGGGAACACCTATTTTGGGTAGAAGGGAAGAGGCAACCCAAATATGCGTTCTCTCCCTGTCTTCTCTCTCCTCGACCCAAATGGAGTCCGGTGGCTGTCTTCTCTCTCCCAATCCTCATCCCCTTCCGCTGGGATGCGCACCACGCCTCCATCTCCGCCAGACGCGAAACAGACGACGGTCCGCAACGGGCTCGAAGCAGGAGAAGGCCTCCGCGAGCATGGCGCCGTCGGCGTGCGGCGAGAGGCCGTGGACGAAGAGCCGACAGTGCGGGGCGATGCGGTGGCTCCGCTTGGTCGTGGACAACTCCTTTGGCTCCGCTGCCACCATCGTTGGCGGGGCTCCCGGCGCAGCGCACCGGCCGCCGGAGTAAGCCTGCGAGCAGCTGCAGGGGCAGGGTCGGCAGGGCTCCCATGCGCTCGACCGAGGCAGCAGCGGCGGAGCTTCTCTGTCCAAGGGAAACAAGAACTCCAGCCTAGTGTTGGGTGGGTCCATGGCAGGAGCGGGGCGCGGCCAGCATGGCAAGGCGGATCCATGGCAGGGAGTGGCGGGAGCAGGACGGCATGCCCGTGGCAAGCAGTCGGAGTGGCGGCACGGTAGTTTTGGGTCTCTGCTTTTGCGATAGCTGTTGGAGAAGGAATGTTTTGGGTTTGCTATCTATATACTGTGCGTGACCTAAATCAAAGAATAGGTCTCCATTTTAGGTTCTCTTTGTTGGAGATAGTCTTAGAGGTTACTCGTAAGGGCACTCGAGGGGCTTGCATTTTGGGTATAGTGCGGCCTCTGTCCTTATGTGTATAGGCTGCACATCATTGTGCCATTTGGAAGGTGGTTCTATATGTGCGCACTGATTGGGAACATGCGGCCCTAACTTGTCAGATGAACTTTTAAAAGGTTTCATAGTGAATCCTGCCGACCACCCTAGGAAGGGGGTTAAGAGACTCGCGACCTCGGGTGAAAGGGTAAATCATTACTCATGGATAAAGATGTACAACCTCTGCAGAGTGTTTAATAAACTAGTATACTAGCTATGCTCACGGTCATGAGCGGCCTTGGGGACTCTTACATTAAAGATGATGATTCTTATTATGTTATTATGCTCAATGTTTATTGTTTTATGCTCTACATTATTTATATCACATTGATCATGAGTTTGTGGGATCTGCTACTACCTTATTGCTATATTTGTGGAGTTCGACAGGGACTCACTCTTGCTATTTCCCCCACACCTCAGGAGAAGCTTTAGGCTTGTGATCATGAGTTGATACCCGAAGTCTGGATTTATCTTCCGTTGTTTTTGCTGCCTAAGGTTATCACTGATTTACTAAGTACGTTATATGATTTATGCATTGTCTATTGATATTACTCTTATTTATAGCTATATGTGAGATTTGACCTTTAAGACTCATATATAGTGTATATATGATTTTGTCCTTAAAATCAGGTAT
Source organism: Sorghum bicolor (assembly GCF_000003195.3). Lineage (NCBI taxonomy): Eukaryota > Viridiplantae > Streptophyta > Magnoliopsida > Poales > Poaceae > Sorghum > Sorghum bicolor. Next base: position 7,298,985 of record NC_012876.2, on the reverse strand, counting down.
TACAGAATTGCTTGACAAGGAAGCTAGCAAATATCTGAGCAGCATCATTGAGATAGCGAAGAGGGATCTACTCTGTTGGCGGGCCTTGATAAAGGCGCTGGCGTTGCCTAGGGTTCGCAAGGACTCATATATAGTCTATTGATCAACTTCTCGCCCAAGAATGTCACATGTCATTGAGGGCATCGCTTATGCAAGAGAGAGGTTGCAGCAGCCAATCTCCAACTCTCCATGCGGCTGTGCAGAGGAAAGCCGGGCGAAATCATGGTTAGCTTCCGGTCTACCTTGTTGATGATGGAACAGAATCAAAAGGGACCAGCAGGCAACTTGCCATTCAGCACTAGAGGGCCAATAGGTAGCCCGCCAGTCAGCAGCTAGCACTGCAGTAGCCCCATTGTTGGAACTGCAAAACAATTTTAATTTTCATGGGATTGTTTGTTGCTTTTGAGGATGTCAGCAAGTTTGCATCAACATCAGTGATAAATTATCTTCTGAACAAGGATATGAACTTTCATTTGTCTTTCTCTGTTGCTAAAAGCATACTAAAGGCGACGTCGCTTTGACTTTTTTTGGACATATTATTATATCTGGATACATACCAAAATGGTTGCAATAAAAAGTCAAGCGACTTGTAATTTGGGACGGAGGGAATACTAATTAAAGGACACCATATTTTCGATGAATATTTATGTTCTGTTCTGTTCTTTCTTTCTTCTGAAAGGAAGGCGCAGTTCATCCTTTCCATGACACTTTCAGTCTTCCCATCGAAGCACTAGCTCCTTTTACTCTCAGTTCGGACACAACAAATATTCTGAATTATTAATTTGTTCAATAGACAACAAGGTACCAGTTTCTAAATGTAAGACTTCTTTCAGGAGGTAATTTGTTAGCTACCCGGTTACTGCATGTTCATCCATCTCGATTTGTCGGACAGTGAAATTTCCTGAATGTTGGTCGTAGCTACCATCTAGTTACTGCAATGCATTAGTGCAATCTTGCTAGCTCCCATATCTGAAGTGAAATTTCCTGAATGTTGCCTCGTGATTACAAACTTATCTCAAGCTCCTAATCGCTAGCTCCCAATTTGCTTCTCATGTGTGTGAACTTTTGTGTTGAATTTGTAAAGTGAATTTTACTAGTCATTACATTGTTGGAATTGGATGTGGCCACGTATGGTACTTGATCTCCGTTACTATATGAATCTAGCTAGTGGAACACACTGGTCGTTGGCTCCAAGGAGACTGGAGTCCAAGGCCTACTGGGTCGATTAATTTAGTCTTAGCCGATCTACCGGTTGATAGTTCAGTTTAGCCTAGTAATTTGGAAAGGCTCCATGCAATATTCATCTCCAAATTAATGTCAAGAAATATTGTTGATATATGTAACGGCATATCATATACAAACAATATCCAATAAATTATGTAGGATCCTCACGTACTTCAGTTCAAATATTCAACTAGAACATGGTGATATAGCTTGTAGCAGAAACACAAAAATAGTGATTGGTTACATACACTTCCCATTTAATTATTCTACCATATTGTCTTAGCATGTCATAATTGAATACACACGGGAGTAATGCAAAATACATATATAAACCTATCTTCATACAATGAAGTGACTCCCAATTTACTTAGTTGTGGTTGTTCTCCCAAAACTGAGCTTGGAGCCAATCAATTGTTCCCTTTTGCACCTGGAAAGCCTTGGCCAAGACATCATCTGAGATGGGCGGTTTTGATCCAAAGACCGCGTTGGCAATAGTAATAGCCCCAGGGTTCTGGCTGCTTAGTGCAGCGATCGCGACAGCTGGCTTGTCATGGACTGGGTTGAATTGGAAGTGTATGAGCCCTTGGGGGAACACAAACACGTCACCCTTGTTGAGAACCTTGGTGAATAGCTTGTTACCGTTGTCTGTGTTGGAGGTGACAAATCCAACATAGAGTGTACCCTCAAGCACGGTGAGAATCTCTGTGGCACGAGGATGTGTGTGTGGAGGATTCTGACCTAATGGTGCATAGTCAATGCGAGCCATCGAGATGCCAAGGGTGTTGAGTCCAGGCAACTGCATGACATTGATCAAAGTAACGTTAGATCCGACCTTGCTCTTCATGGTGTCTCTAGGCTGGTCAAGTTTTGCTGCCTTGAAGAAGTCATCTGCGTTCACAGCCATTGGGTCCTTGCAAACAAATCCATTCACCTTCACTGTATGCATAGACAAAGGCAAATAGTTAGATGAAGAACATGTCATTAGGCCATACCTAGAAATGCTTGTTGTATGTAGATGTTTGTTTGAACAAATGATTCTTATTTGATTAGAGATTTAGTATAAGAAAACAGCTTGAGTTAAAGCGAGAGTATGCATACCTGGAGAATGTTTGTCGGCAACACAAAAGTCTTGGAGGGGGCTAGGGTCAGAGGCAGTGGCCTGTGAAATGACAAATGCTACAAAAGAAACGAGAATGAAGTAGCTGGAGGCAGCCATTTGGTTTTGCACACACTTTTTGTACGTGTTTGCAGTCTCTGAATTCAGCTATGGAGCTTCTTAGCTTGTGGTGTTTGTGTCTGTCTTGTTGATGCCTTCGCCATGGGGATGGAGAGGTTATATAGCCTGCCGCATGCTCATGTGGCAACGTGTACGTGTTAATGGCTGAAAAAGTTATAAGTTGAACCTATCAGGAGAACTGATCGAAGAAACAGTCTTGGCAGTGATATCGACTTTCCAAACCTACCCTACTTTTAATAATATTTTCACACGCACCATACGACTAACAAAATCAGCGTGCATGGTCTCTTTGCTTGCAGTTGCAGCACAGCATATATATATTACCAAAGTGTACTCTTTGTTTTCGTTTTGTGTTTCTAGGTGTCTGGGTTCAAGCATACTATCATCGTTTTAAATATCAATTTTACAAATTGGAAGAAAACCACAAAATCAAGATTTCTAGTGGTCACATAAATTGATTGAAATTTTAAAACCTTTGGAAGTAAACCGCAAAATGGAGGAGATCGGTTAGTGGATTCGAATTTGGATAAAACCGATAATTTGGACATCCATTTGAGCATCAGATGCATGATAAGACATTGGTATGAGTGCGTTGCTGATGGTGGACAGTGATAGCTGCGTAAACAAGAAAAATGGTTCATCAGACAATCTTTGCTTGTGCTAACGTAAGTATGGAAACAGTCAACTCACAAAGAAATATAGAAATAGTCTACAATGCGAAAGTATATGACCGTCATATAAAATCTTTATTACTTTTTCCACTTCATATCATTATAACTATCCAACAATCTCCATATATTTCGTCATTCAAGACGATTAATGTTTCCATTGTTTGTTTGGTGGTCACCTTTTTTTTTGCTTGTGAGAACTGTGGTACACGCTTTACTAGGTCAAGCACTGATTGCTTCTTAGTAGCTTTACACTAATACGTGAAGTATATGGATTGCTTAGCGGGCATGATTTAAACCAGAACTTATATAAAATAAAACTACTTTTTTCCCTGTCAATCTTTTGTTGGTTGATATTTTACTAGCTTATGGTCTAACATGCTTATTTTCTTGCATTTCATCACCATTGGTTCTGACTGTGATAGTTGCGTATACAAGAGAAATGCTTCAAAAGGTCCGTCGATGGTTGTGCTAACATATGTATAGAAAGAGTCAACTCCTCGCTAATAAAAGGTAGAAAGAGTCAACAGTGGGGAAGCCTGTCTATAACACATGTATATATAGTATCTTCACCTTGATCATATAACTATTTAATATATAATCTCCATCTCGTCATTCGCGACCACTATACAGCAGAAAGAGTCAACTCATGTTTCCAATGTTTACTTGATCAACTGGAATGCTTCCGTACCAAGGCAGGGACGAACTTGGTAAAAGCCTAACAGGGTAGCTACAGCACGTTTTACCTTTGAGTTAATCTAGAGGTGAAGTATCTATCGGTACAAGACCAAACCATCATCTGTTCTTTGTGCTCCACCACACGGTCATCCCATAATGCTGCAGCCTGCTATTGCCACAGCATTAGGAAAATATATTTTTTCTTTTCACCAGATCCCAGACTTTTTGATATGATACTGGTAGGGATGAAAACGGACCAGATACGGACAGATATCACCAATATCATATTTGTTTTCATATTTTTGGTCGGATTCGGATTCGAATACGGATAATGTCAACCATGTCATAAGATAGGATTAGATGTCGACATTATAAATATACGATTTAAGTATTCGGATACGGATACAGTATTGGATGTTGAATATTCCGACTCGAATACGGATAGATCTGAACTCCTCTAAACGAATTCGGTCTCGAATACGGTCGGAAAATATCCGTACCGTTTTCATCCCTGAACACTGGCCCTTCATTGACGTCCGGCTGCACCTGATAGTGACTTTTTTTTTGGGATCGATCAAGCATTTGGCTTCTGGCTACCCATAAGGCCATAACTAGGGATCACTGCCGGTTTGGAACCAGCTTTTACTTCCAGATTTTGATCTGGCATTGGTTAATCGGCTGTGTTGACCTTGAAGTTTCACTAGATCCTAACATAGGGTCATGTTACATCCCTGATCCCCTCTAGCTAGAATCGCTCGCGGACTCAGGGGCTACACCCCTCAAGTATACCTTGTGGCCAACGATAGGGCAGAGCCCTAGTATGCTCACCGCCTCTGCTCGGGGCTCCTGATCAATGGGATGCTCGGCCCGATCCCCTAGCCCCGGTCTCCAGCACAGGCCATCTAGGCTAGAACCTGTTAGAAAATTAGACATTTTAATGTTTGATTTAATCTAAAAAATTACGCATAATATTGTGGTGGTATATATGTGCACGTGTGCAATTTTATCACTACTCAGTTTAGAGATAAACATTGCAAGAACTACTGCAACTACAACAGACATACTGAAAATAAAAGTCAATCGATTAGGATTGTACCCCGAGGAGGGACCAGTGCCGAAGGCACCGGCGGCTCCATTCGCACTAGTCGACATAGTGCGTTGCGTGAAGTAGCGGACCACAGTCGATGCAGGAAGATGTTCGCAGTGCAGTCCCGCGAACGTCCACCAGGAAAAAGACGAAGACGTAGTAGTCGATCTCGATCCACCGGAGTGGAAGAAGATGATCTCGTCGGTGAGCAGTCGCGGAAGACGCTCCCAAAAATCTGATTGCCTGCACACCCGAGCAGGTGTGTCGATGTAGGAAGTCGTGTTTCGGAGGCCTGCTCTCCCGATCTCTGTGCGCGCAGAGGTTCGGGACGGGGACGAACAGAGAGCAACTCGACCGGAAGAGAGAGGACTGATTGTGTCCTGCAGGTAAGGAAAGAGTGTCACACGTATGGAATATATAGGCCCCAGGTGGAAACGTCTGATTGATGACAATTAATCACATTTAATTGCCATAAACCGAGTCAATCAATTAGCAATTAATTGCCATTAATTACACAACGGTAAGATCTTGTTTTCCTCCCTTTCCTTATTCACCACGCGTGTGCCATGTCACGTCTGGTCCTCGTGTGTCATCTCGATAAGACAAGACAAGCACGCACGCACGCACGCACGACACGCCACGCCACGGCTCGGCGGCGGCGGCGCGCGCGCGTGTGGCACCCTTTTTCCCTTCCTCAACTTCTCCATAGGAGCTAACAAAGGCCACCTATTTAAGTTGAGTTAACATATGGTCAATCATCAATACGGTACTAAACCGTTTTCATTATAGCATTTATTATGGGCACTTGAATTAATCATCAAATATAATTATGGGCTAAAGGCCCATTATATTCAACAATCCCCACCTATTTCTAGGGCACATAAGAAAAGCTCTCGAATTTCCATATCGTTTCATATACCAGTCGTTTCAGTGGAGACTGTTAAGTTGAACTTCCACTTAGAGTACAGACTACACTTAGTCACAACTTGAACAATGGACTATGCCTTGAATTGCAAGTTTTCTATGATATAAGCTTCATCTAAATTCATAACTGATACAGGGTTGCATGAACATCCCCTCTGGTTGAAGCATATAAGTCATACTTCTAGCCCATTCATGAGTATCTAGAGATCACCCAAATCTCATAGACTGTGACTAACAGTCAAACTCATATAGGTGTATTCCTTAAAGATGTTCTGTAGGACAACATCTATCGCTTCACAAGCCGCTTTGGAATACATTAAGGTATATAACCAGCCTTCCTTACAGACTTAGGAAAGAAGTGCAATTGAGATCAGTTAAGTAAAGGGTCTTTCCTCACAATCTACTTCTGGCTTGTTTCACCATTCTACTTCACGGGATCTCCGATCCTATAGAATAGGTTGCCACCATGGTAGACCTCACGTGGGTCTCAAACCCATCTCACTCGATGCACTATCTATCACATTACGGGATAGTCCCTTTGTGAATTGATCTGCCAGATTCTTAAATGTATGGACATAGTCCAATGCTATAACTCCGGAGTTTCTCAATTTTCTGACAGTCTTCAAACGCCGTTTGGCATGCCTAGTAGACTTCATGTTGTCCTTAGAACTGTTGACTTTTGTGATCACCGTTTGATTGTCACAGTTCATGGAAATAGCCGTCACAGTTTTTTCAACCACCGGTAGATCCATCAGGAGTTCGTGAAGCCACTCGGCCTCAGTGCCGGCGGTGTCTAATGCTGTGAGTTCTGCTTCCATAGTTGACTTCGTTAAGATAGTCTGCTCGCAAGACTTCCATGAAACAGCGCCACCTCCAAGCAAAAACACATATCCACTTGTGGCCTTTAACATCAACATCAGATATCCAATTTGCATCACAATAACCCTCTAATACCTTTGGGTATCCGGTATAGTGAATGCCATAGCTCACAGTACATTTCAGATAGCGCATCACTCTCTCAAGAGCTTGCCAATGAATATCTCCCGGATTTGACACAAACCGGCTAAGTTTGCTCACTGCAAACGAGATATCAGGCCTCGTGGCACTTGCAAGGTACATCAATGAGCCTATAATTTGGGGGAATCTTAGTTGATCCCTTGCTATTCTTTGATTTTTCCTCAATAGCACACTAGGATCATAAGGCGTAGGAGCAGATTGACAGTCACTATACCCAAAGCGACTTAAAATCTTTTCCACATAGTGGGATTGCACAAGTGTAATCCCACCATTACCTTCTCTTGAAAGCTTAATGTTTAGAATAACATCAGCTTCTCCCAAATCTTTCATCTCAAAGTTATTAGACAAAAAGTCTTTAACTTCCTTGATCACATCAAGGCTTGTCCCAAGGATCAGTATGTCATCCACGTACAGACAAAGGATCACACCTTCACCCCCACCAAACCTATAGTACATACATTTGTCAGCTTCATTAACAGCAAAGCCGACAGAAGTTAAAGTTCTGTCAAACTTCTCATGCCATTATTTTGGAGCTTGTTTTAGGCCATATAGGGATTTTAATAACTTACGCACCTTGCCCTGTTGACCACTTGTTACAAATCCATCAGGCTGATCCATATAGATCTCTTCCTCCAACTCTCCAATTAGGAAAGCTGTCTTCACATCCATCTGATGAATGAGAAGACCATGAGAGGCAGCCAAAGATAGTAACACTCGAATTGTGGTCAAACGGGCAACAGGTGAATAAGTATCAAAGAAATATTCCACTTCTCTTTGGGTATAACCCTTAGCCACAAGCCTAGCCTTGTACCTCTCAATTGTACCATCAGGCCTAAGCTTTTTCTTGAACACCCATTTACACCCTATAGGTTTACACCCATAAGGCCGTTCAACCACTTCCCAAGTTCCATTAGACATTATTGAATCCATCTTAGTCCTTATTGCTTCCTTCCACAAGTTAGCATCAGGAGAGGAAAGTGCCTCTTTAATGGTTGTTGGGGTATCATCCACGAGGTACACAATATAGTCATCTCCAAAAGACTTCACTTTTTTTTGTCTTTTGCTCGTTCGAGTGACTACATTATCATCCTCCTCAGGATAGTGAACATGAGGTTCCTCAGATTGTTCTATCGGAATAAATTGCTCATGGTAATTTATAGACTCATGACTAGAAATATTAGGTGTACTTTTCATAGAAAACTCAGTTTCAAAGAATGTTGCATCTCTTGATTCTATTATAGTACCAACATGCATATCTGGTACTCCAGAATTTATAATTAAAAATCTATACCCTACGCTGTGAGTAGCATAACCAAGGATAATACAATCAACTGTCTTAGGTCCGAGTTTGCGTTTCTTGTTTATTGGCACATTCACTTTAGCCAAACAACCCCAAGTACGCAAATAGGAGACATTTATTATTTTATTTTCCCATTCCTCAAATGGTGTGATTTCTTTATTCTTTGTAGGAACTCTATTCAGGACATAACATGCTGTCAATATCGCCTCACCCCACCATTCTTTAGATAGTCCCAAAGTCTCTAACATGGCGTTAACCATCTCAGTTAGAGTACGATTCTTTCTTTCAGCAATCCCATTGGACTGTGGTGAGTATGGCGGTGTCCTCTCATGAATAATTCCATGTTCTACGCAGAAATCAGAAAAATCACTTGAAAAATATTCTCCACCGCGATCGGACCTTAAGCGTTTAATTTTCCTCTCAAGTTGATTTTCTACTTCAGCTTTATAGGCTTTAAAATATTGTAATGCTTCATCCTTTATTTTAAGCAAGTACACATGACAAAATCTAGTACAATCGTCTATAAATGTAATGAAGTATCGTTTACCACCTTTAGTCAACTCACCATTCATCTCGCATAGATCGGAATGGATTAATTCTAATGGTGCCAAGTTCCTCGCCTCCGCAGCCTTGTGAGGCTTGCGAGGTTGCTTAGATTGCACACATACATGGCACTTAGAACCTTTGACTAAATTAAATTTCGGGATTAAATTCATATTTGCTAGCCGCGTTAAACAACCATAATTAACAAGACAAAATCGCGAATGCCAAACTCATTCGAAATAATAGTATGGTTCACGATTTTATTACACACATCATGCATAGATAAGCGGAACAAGCCTCCGCAATCATAACCTTTACCAATAAAAGTTCCAAACTTTGAAAGTATAATTTTATTGGCCTCAAAGACTATATTGTAGCCATCTCTGCAAAGCTGTGAGCCGCTAACTAGATTTTTTTTTATGGAGGGGACATGCTGCACGTTCTTCGTCAGCACCGTCTTTCCCGAAGTGAACTTCAGAATGACCGTACCAACACCAAGAACACGCGCATGAGAGCCATTCTCCATCAGTAAGGCTCCAGTGTCGCCGGCCTGATAAGAAGAAAACAAAGAGATGTCAGCACATACATGAAAATTAGCCTCAGTATCCATCCACCACTCAGATGAATGACAGACTGAAAGAACAATAGATAAATAATTACCATACCAAGATGTTCCTCCTTCAGCCTCGCTAATGACCATATTCACTGACTTTTTCTCTTCTCGTTTGAATTTGCGATGTGGACAAGCACTTGCCCAGTGGTCATCGCTACCGCAAACAAAGCAGCCTCCATCTGTCTTTTTCTTCTTAAAAGTTGCAGTTTGCTTTGGCTTCAGATTTGTCCCTTGCTTGTTCTCTTGCTTGTTCTTTTTTTTATTACGGAATGCGAATTGCCTTTTCTTTTGCACCACATTGGCACTAGAAGACTCAACGCCTTCTCCTCAACATCAAGAGTTCCCATGAGTTCGGCAAGACCAAACTCTTTCCTCTGATGTTTTAGAGAAGTAGCAAAATCCTTCCAAGAAAGTGGCAGCTTAGCGATTATACCACCGGCCACAAACTTTTCAGGCAACACACAAGATAATTGTTCTAATTCCTTAGCTAGTGCCTGTATCTCATGTGCTTGTTCAATCACAGAACGGTTATCCACCATTTTGTAATCAAACAGTTGCTCCATGAGGTACAGCTCGCTACCAGCATCAGAAACCCCGAACTTGGCCTCAAACGCATCCCATAATTCCTTAGCAGTGGTGCAAATGATATAGTTGTCAACATACTTTTTATCGAGCGCACTAATCACGGCGCCTCTAAAGAGGTTATCCGCTGCCATGAACGTTTGCTCCTCATCAGGAGTAAACTGTTCCGGCTTCCCCTTCGCGGCGTTGTAGCAACTCATAGCAGTTAACCACAATATCATTCTCGCGCGCCACCGCTTATAGTTTGAACCATCAAACGCATCCGGTTTTAACGCAGCAGCAAAACCACTAACACAAAAATGCCTAATATCAGATTTTGGATTGTTACAAAATTAGACATTTTAATGTTTGATTTAATCTAGAAAATTACGCATAATATTGTGGTGGTATATATGTGCACGTGTGCAATTTTATCACTACTCAGTTTAGAGATAAACATTGCAAGAACTACTGCAACTACAACAGACATACTGAAAATAAAAGACAATCGATTAGGATTGTACCCCGAGGAGGGACCAGTGCCGAAGGCACCGGCGGCTCCATTCGCACTAGTCGATATAGTGCGTTGCGTGAAGTAGCGGACCACAGTCGATGCAGGAAGATGTTCGCAGTGCAGTCCCGCGAACGCAGTAGTCGATCTCGATCCGCCGGAGTGGAAGAAGACGATCTCATCGGTGAGCAGTCGCGGAAGACGCTTCGATGTAGGACGTCGGGTTCCGGAGGCCTGCTCTCCCGATCTCTGTGCGCGCAGAGGTTCAGGACGGGAACAAACAGAGAGCAACTCGATAGAAAGCGAGAGGACTGATTGTGTCTCGCACGTAAGGAAAGAGTGTCACGCGTATGGAATATATAGGCCCCAGGAGGAAACGTCTGATTGATGACAATTAATCACATTTAATTGCCATAAACCGAGTCCATCAATTAGCAACAGTACAAGAACGCACGCACGCCACGCCTCGGCACGGCACGGCTCGACGGTGGCAGCGGGGCGCGCGCGCGTGTGGCACCCTTTTTCCCTTCCTCAACTTCTCCATAGGAGCTAACAAAAGCCACATATTTAAGTTGAGTTAACACATGGTCAATCATCAATACAGTACTAAACCGTTTTCATTATAGCATTTATTATGGGTTCTTTAATTAATCATTAAATATAATTATGGGCTAAAGGCCCATTATATTCAACAGAACCTAGCGCCCCGAGCACCCAAGGCTCTGGGGCTGCAGTGTTGTCTGATGGACGCAGTGCTGTCCTCCATGCTTCCGACAAGGTCATGCACGGGGCATGACAGAAAGGGGACAAATCTCCGGCACAGTAGGGCCATTTCCCCCCTCTCTACACACCTTCCTCTCTGACACCTTCCTCTCTAACAGTGGCGGAGCTAGGATTTTATAGTTGGGTATTCCACGTATAAAAAATTTTCTATGTATATGTGCAATAGTAATAGGGGACAAAATCAATACAAAATTGATCCTGGTGCAGCTCAAGTAGTACATATAATTTTTTTAAAATATATGCTAGGTAAAATATTTGTTTATCCTAGTAACAAGACATCAGGCAAAGTGAGCCTAGTATCGCCCCTGATAATAATCAAAGTATATATAAATTCTTTATCTATGTTACAAGAATACAATGCAACATTTCTTTAAAAAAATCAAAACGCAACAAAAAAAAAGAAGAAAATGAAACCTTCAATTTTTACTTTGAAGAATAAAAAAATAGATGTGGGATCTTTGTGTTCACCTTGTTGTTGCTTCAAGCCATATATGAGAAAGGCGTTGAGGGGGAGCCATATATGATAAAGCCTACAAAGACCACTGACCACCGCCGCCGCCAGAGGAATGCCGTCGATGGGGTTTCTTTCTGATGAGTTCATGGGCAGCCGCTACTAGTTGTTCTACTAGGCTTAGAACAACTTCAAGAGTTTAACTATTCTTATTGTTTATGCTATTTTAGAATTTGTATAGCAAAAGTAGACTCCAACTAATATGCTATCTAATTTTGTAAAATAGAAAGTTGGCTTTCCCTTGATTTTCGGTGGCTATATATAGCTTCTTACAGACGCTAACTGTAAGACTTTGTAAAGTAACAAGAATGTTGTAGATCTCTTATTTTTTAGAAATTTTCTATTGGACAAAATAGCTAAGCAATAGAATTTGATAATTAATTTTAGCCAGACTATTGGAGTTCTTTTATGGGCTACATATTTGCAACATTCAATAAACTAACATATATGCTGATTATACATGTGTGTGTATATATATACATATATTTGTGTTTGTCACAAAAATCATGGGTATTCCATAGAATACATGGGTATACCCCTGGCGCCGCCCATGCTCTCTGATCCTCTCAAGGAATGGCTCAGAGTATGACTTTAACGACATCAACTACTACTCTCCATCCCGCGTGTGCTTCGACATTGATAGCGACAACCTTGCCAAGAATGCTCCTGAACTTAGGAACTATTCTTCTGATATTCTAATTGGACTATGGCTATTGCTATAATTAGAGGGCTCTAAATGAATTATTTATTTATCTATTATGATGCTTAATATGTACTTATCATTTATATATATATACACTGTCGTATAAGATTTAGAAGTCATTTAGGACAATGACACAGTCTCCAAAACACAAGACCTCTTATTTTTATAAAAATATCTAGGAAAAAATGATATATGTATACTTTTATGAAAGTATTTTTCAAGACAAATCTATTCATATAATTGAAACATTTGCAAACTCAGCATTTAAAAGTTATTGATGATTTATATTCTCAATGTTTGACCCAAACTTGTCCAAAATGACTAAATCATATAGAAAGGGAGTATATATATCTTTATCATGTGAGTGTATGATATTGATTAAATCTTTCATATGTAAACTTTAGTTATCAATACTATATATTCATGCAAAGTTATACCTTCCCAGTGGTAAAATTATAAATTGATTATCTGTCCGCTTGCATACATGATATCTACACTTCATTAACTTGGTACTGCATCTGGTCAAGCGTTTGGCTGCTCACTATATATACCCCAAATAACCGGCAGTCATATAAATTACATTAATTTTTTGATTAAAGTCATGGTGGCAGAGCCACAACACGGACACAATTACAATTATAGTAGAGAAATACTGACCATTTATTTTATTATCATTAGTAGCATAGAAATAATAAAAACATACAGTAGTAAGTAAAGTGCAAAAAAATTCTATATTCCCATACAAATTATTGCAGAACTCATACAATGGCCGAACATGATTTATTTAGTTGTGGTTGTTCTCCCAGAACTGAGCTTGAAGCCAATCAATTGTCCCCTTTTGCACCTGGAATGCCTTGGCCAAGACATCATCTGAGATTGGTGGCTTTGATCCAAAGACTGCGTTGGCAATAGTTATAGCCCCAGGGTTCTGGCTACTTAGTGCCGCGATTGCGACTGCTGGCTTGTCATGTTTAGGATTGAATTGGAAGTGGATGAGCCCTTGGGGGAATACAAACACATCACCCTTCTTGAGAACCTTGGTGAATAGCTTGTTGCCATTGTCTGTGTTGGAGGTGACAAATCCAACATAGAGTGTACCCTCAAGCACGGTGAGAATCTCCGTGGCACGTGGGTGGGTGTGTGGCGGATTCTGACCTAATGGTGCATAGTCAATGCGAGCCAACGAGATACCTAGGGTGTTGAGTCCAGGCAACTGCATGACATTGATCAAAGTGACATTGGATCCAACCTTGCTTTTCATTGTGTCCCTAGGTTTGTCAAGGTTTGCTGCCTTGAAAAAGTCATCTGCATTCACAGCCATGGGGTCCTTGCAGACAAATCCATTCACCTTCACTGCATATACAAAGACAGAAAAATAGGTACATAACGATCAGAAATCATTATAATTAGGACATACATAAAACTCTAGTTTCTGTTCTGACAAATAATTCCAATTTGATATGTGATTTAGTACAACAAGACATAGTGCATTATTTAATGTTAGTGCATGGATACCTGGAGAGTGTATGTCGGCAACACAGAAGTCCTGGAGCGGGCTTGGGTCAGAAGCAATGGCCTGAGAAGTGACCAATGCTAGAAAAGAAACGAGGAGAAAGTAGGTGGCTGGAGCCATCTTGTTGTCTCCGAACTCAGCTATAGCGAGCTTCTGGTTGAGTTTGTGTCTCTGTTGATGCTTTGGGCATGGGGATAGTGCGTTTATATAGGCTTGCCACAGCGGCAAGTGTGGTGACGTGAACGTGTTAATGACTGAAAACTTCCAAGTTCAACCTACCAACAGAAGAAACAGTCTCCGGCTCGTAGAACCTGCACATGAAACAACACAATTATCTTTTTACTATACCAACCTTTTCAAACCTACCTTGCTTTTAGTATTTTCATTTCACACTCATTCCAGTAAACAAATATTATGTGATCTCTTTGGAACGTGTTCCTTCTTTTCTTTTGTGTTTTTGGGAGGAAGGGTCATGCTAATTATCCTTTAGAAAAAAATCTAAAAAATGATTCAAATAGTCCACATTCATGCTTGTGCTCACATACCTATAGAAATTAGAAAGGATCAACTCCTCGCTAACAAAAGATAGAAAGAGTCGACAGTGTGAAAGCCTCTATCTTTACTTGGCACCTTGATTATATAAATATCTAACGATCTCCATGTAGTCATTGTGACCACTTGAGTCATAGCAGATTCATGTTCCCATTGTTAACTTGGTCAGCATTTTTTCGGGAGCTAACATACATGAATTAATTGAGTGGAATGCTTCCACATATAGCAAGATGGAGACGAACTGGTAAAAGCCCGTTCGGTTAGGGACGTTCCTAGCATGGAACCGGTCCAGCGTTATATAAATTATCGACCATAAGCCTGCAGCCTGCTGTTGCCACAAGATTAACAAATGTTATTTTTCTATTATATTCACATGATCTCTGACTTTTTCGTATATGATATCCGCACTTCATTAACTTCCTGCTGCATCTTGTAGTGACCTTTTTTTTTTGGATCGATCAAGAAAAATAACAGGACTGCGCCACAACTGCCCCATGCTTAATTGTCACTAGTACACAGAGGGGCGGTTCGTAATCCCTTTTTACAGGCGGTTTGGCGAACCGTCTGTGTTTGGTGGCCTGTGGAAATAATTTTTTTCACAGGCGAGTAATTGAGAACCGCCTGTGGAAATGCATTTCTACAGGTGGTTCAGTTATGCCAACCACCTGTAGAAATCTTTTTCTGGAAAATACGAAATCGGTTTTTAAAAATAGGAAAAATAAAGATTTTAATATCAGGGAAGGCCCACTGACTATTCACCCGCCCGTCTCCGTCTGATAGGTAATAATAAAAATAAAAGATATGAAGAAAATATTAGAAAGATCTAGATTTTATTTGTATAAAAAACTATTAGAGATTAATATGAAATAAGAATAAAAATTTTAGTACAGATAACATCATTAACTAGTTAATTAGACAATTAAACATCTAATCTATGGGGTGTATTAAAGGAGTTATGGGAAGGTTTGGGGGTGCCAGGCCCCCTCAGGCCCCCGTTCCCTCCGCCACTGGCTTCCGGTCTGCCTCGGTGATGATGTACCAGAATCAATCGGATAACAGCAGCAGGCAACATGCCATTCAGCATTAGACGGCCAATAGGTAGCTCACCAGTCAGCAGCACTGCAGCAGCCTCATTGCCCAAGGAATTGTTCAAGTGAGGAAAACATTTTTAGTTTCTATGGTATTGCTTGTTGCTATTGAGGATGTCTGCAAGTTTGCATCAACATCGGTGATAAATTATCTTCAAAACCAAGATATGAGCTTTCATGTGTCTTTCCCTGTTGCTAAAAGCGTACTAATTAAAGGACGCCATGTTATGGATGAATATTTATGTTCTGTTCTTTCTTCTGAAAGAAGGGCGTAGTTCACCCTTTCAATGACACTTTCAGTCTCTTCCCAACCGAACACCACCTCCTTTTGCTCTCAGTTTGGACACAACAAATAATCTGAATTATTAATTTGTTCAATGGATAAAAAGCTACCAGTTTCTAACTGTTAGCTACCCGGTTACTGCATGTTCATCCATCTCAATTTGTCAGACTCCGAAATTTCCTGAATGTTGGTAGCTACCAGGTTACTCCAATACATTAGTCGAGTCTTGCTAGCTCCCAATTGCTTATCTTAAGTGAAATTTCTTGAATGTTGACTCATGATTACAAACTTATCTGAAGCTCCCAATTTGCGTAACACCCAAAATTTGCTTTCAAATTAATAGGATTTAAATTGATTTATTCAAATATTTCTGTGAGCATTTAAATTAGTGAAGAAATAAATTTTATTGAAATTTAAAATTCAACATAGAGTTAGAAACTTGTTTATGCATACATGCTGAAGCATATCTTATTGTTGTTTTGATTGCTTTGGGGTGGATTTTGGTTGCTCTAAAAATTCTATTTGGAAAAGGCTTTGAAAATTAAAATAGAAAAAAAAAGAAAGGGGAAAAGACCTCATCCAGCGCCCAGCCCAACTCCCCATCGGCCCAGCCCCCGTTCCTCCCCCGCGACCCAGCTAACCGCCCCGGCCCACTTCTTTCTCCGGCCCAGCAGCGCGCCCCTCCCCTTTCTCCCTTTCTTTCTCTCGCTGCCATCTGGAGCCCACACGTCGGCGACTTACCTTTCTTCTTCCTCAGGTCGTGGCCGAGACGGTCTCTCCTTCTCTCACCGAGATGGAAACCCATCCGGTAAATCCGGGATTTGGTGCTGGGATTCCCAAATCAAGCCCTATAAAGTTTTGTGGTCTCCCCGCGCACTCCTCTTTCCATCCACAACATTGGGGAATCCCTAGATAACTTCTATCGCCGCTGGTTGGATCTCGCCGCAAGCCAAAGATTGCCGCCGCCATCGTTCTTCCTCGGTGCTGCCCCAGAGCCGCCTAAATCGTGACGCCGAGCTTCGTATTGCTCCTACAAGGGTTCTGAGCCTCCCCTTTTATCTCTATCGCGCCCTACAGCTCCCACATCGATGCCGTACCTTGCAGGAGTGCCCGGTCCGCCATCTCAAGCCGTCGGACGCCTTCAAGCTTTTCCCGAGCCTTGATTTTGGTCTGGTGAGTTCGCAGCAAGCTTCTACGCCTTCCCATTCTTTTCGTTTGTTGAATCGTGCACTGAATCGTGAAAACGACGAACTCCGGCGAGGAGTTCTGCCCTCCGGCAATGGCGCCACCGCGCTGGCCACTGTAGCTGGCCGGAGCTCCATCCCTCTCTCCCCAGATCTGATCTGCACCGTTCCATCGCGATCCTACGGCCGAAAAAGAAGGATACCCCTTCGCCCGGCCGTTTTCTTAAAGAGACCCTCTGGAATCTCGTATTAGAACCCGCAGTCCAAGGCACATTCACGAAAGGCATATTCTGTTTTTGAAAACGTAAAGTCTGTCGGTTGATTCAAAATACATTTTCTGATATTTACAAGTTTGCCACTGATTTTATAATGCTCATAAAATGCTCTTTTTAGCTCCGATTTTGTCCATTCAAATTTCGTTAGATTCGTATTCACGAGCTCTACACGTTAGAAGTATTAGTTTGCTGTTTTGAAACTTTTTAATTCTGCAGTAGCATTTAATTAATTATTTCTCTATAGGAAAACTTGGAAAATTCATAACTTCTACGTTCAATTCCGATTTTCGTGAACATTACGTTTGTGTGATCGTAGCGCTGCGTAGAATATTTTCATAAACTTTTATCTTTGTTTTACCACTTTTTGGTATATTGTTCTAATTATAGCTTGTTTGCTTAGTGTATGATTGTCCATTGGAATGCGTGTTGTTGATTGATGATCGGGTATAGACAGTGAGCGATACGTTGGTGATCGAGGTCAATCTTTTGAAGACCAGCAGCAGGCTCAGGAGAGCTTTGATCAAGGCAAGTATAACGTGGGTTCATCTTTGTTACCTATACACCATTAATACAATATTTATCATATGCATGTGTCCACCTTGATGACCTTAGCAGAATCATAGATGATTGTTATCTTGGATTCCTTGTTACCTATTTTGGATATGCATTTGGTAGTTCCTGCTAGTGCTTGAATCTAATCCATGATCATGTAACATGAATGTTTGGATATACAATAAACAATAAAATAAGCTTTCTAGCAACTTGAATATAAAGGGTGGAAAGAACTCTGGCTTTTGCTGGATTGATCTTGACCCTCCATAAGGACTTATCCATTGGCAAAAGCTGGGACAACTCGTACAACCATGAGGGCTATATGGCTCTGGCGTTAGTCAAGTATGAGTAAACTTTTCTAGCTTGGTAGAGGTTACCCAAAAGGGCGGAGGGGCTGAACCGTTTTGGGTATAGTGCGAGCCCCTGTCCTTATGTGTATAGGTTGCGCGTCATTGTGCCATTCGGAAGGGGGGTATCTATATCTGCGCGCAAAGGAAACCTTGCGGCCCTAACTTGTTAGACGAACCTTTGAAAGACTTCATAGTGAACCCTGTCGGCTTTCCTTGGAAGTGAGCTAAGAGGCTGGTCACCTCGGGCGAAAGGGTAAATCATGACTCATGGGTAAAGATCTACAACCTCTGCAGAGTGTTAAATCTGGTATACTAGCCGTGCCCACGGATACGGGCAGCCTGGAAAACTGACGGAATAGATGAACACTGATGAACATGATTAATAATGATAATGATGGTTTATTATGTTGTTTATATGTATTATTCATAATTCCTGTATACAATTGATCATGTGGTTATGGGATTTAATATGCTACCTTGATATTTGCTATCCAATGATTAAATATGTTATCTACATATAAAAGCTAAATGCAGTCAAACCAGTGTCAGCTATTTGAGCCTCATGAACCCCTGGTTATACTTGTTGAGTACGATATTTGCTCACTCTTGCAATTTCCCCCACACTTCAGGAGATGTTAGGCTTGTGATCAACCAGTCAGTTGGATCCTGTGGAGAGAAGTAATACCCGAAGTTTGGAGATTGTCTATCCACTGTTTGATACTGAAGGTTATCTCTTTTATACTAAGTATGTTATATATTTATGCATTGTCTCTTGATATTACCCATTATTTGTAGCTATATGTGAGATTTGACTTCTAAAACTCACATATGGTGCATATCTGGTTTTGTCCTTAAAATCGGGTATTACAAAGTGGTATCAAAGCAATGCTGACTGTAGGACGCAAGCCTAGTTAGAAATTGGTCGTCTTAAGGTTTTTAAATTGTTATACAATCCTTGTTCTATAAACCTTGATATTTTTCTCTATTCTATATCTTTTCCATTGCTATTCATCTTTACCTTGTTGCTTATTTTAAAAGTACTTGTTCTCATCTTTACTCCTTGATTTGATAAGCTTTTAGAATCTTCTCTTACCACCTGCTTACGTAGTTGAAAGAGAATTTTAGGATCTTTGCCCTTTCTATGAAGAGAACGATAGTATCGCAAGTTGAGTGAAGTGTGAACCTTCAATGCTTAATTGGTTTGTTATTATGTTCATTCTTGATTTGGATCTTTGTACTGATTGCAATGATCTTGTGGATTTCCTCACAATTTCATTAGTTCATAGGCTTAAGGCATAAGGATTAGTGGAATAAGTAGTTGGGTTTGGCTATCTCTTGTTTCTGTCCCTTGCTGATTTCTGTAGCAGTCTGCAATGATTTGGGAGTATCTCAAGTTTTGATCGTGCAATGTTTACCAAATTTTTCTGGGACCAACTAGACTTCAAGATCTTTTCCTGACCGCAAGAGTCACCCTCATAGCTGTTATGGTTTGGAAGTTACAAAAATCACAATATGATACAACTGTGCTGTCAAGAATCTGGACCAGTTTTGGTTGCTTACTGTTTGAGACAAATATAACTATATAATTTGGAAAAGTGTCCTATAGAAAAGTTGTAGACAATTTTATAAGCTTTCCAACAGTATAAGCTGGAACTCATTTGGATAAGCAGAACCTGAGATATGACATTTAAACTTGGATGTTACTGTTCGGTTTCAAAATCTGGATAGATCTGGCATTTCCTATTTACAGCCAAGTTAAAGATAGAATCTGGAAAAACGTGGTATACTAAAGTTGTAGAGGATTTCCTAATATTTTCAAAAATGTAAGGATCATCTCCAGATGTGTTAAGTAGCTCGAGATATAATTTTTGGAATCTACTGCACCTTTGCTGAGACATTTTCAGGATGGATATTAAGTTTGGCTGTTTTACCTAAGTTTAAAGACAGAACCTAAGGAGGTTTTCTATATGATAGTTGTAGGGAATTTCATAAGTTTTCTAACGGTATAAGCTACAACTCTATTTGATTAACAGAATAGGAGTTATACCTGTTTTACTACGCCGGTGTTTTCATACTACGAGGAAAATTTCAAGATACCTGTTTGTTCTCTTGCACATAAGTTCTTTGGGATATCAAAAGGTCCCAGTGCTAGTCAACTTGTCTGGAAAAAGTGCAAGCTACCTTTCTTGTGTCCCCTAGTTGACCCTTTGAAGGGGGTAGCTTAAATAAAGAAGTTACAAGAGAAGAAGTGGTTAATGACAAGAACATCTACAAGGACATCAAGTGCTTGGTATGTTGGTTTGTTTCAAGATATCATTCCATTTGGAGTGTGCTAATACCAATGGAGGTTTATGTTATTACTGATACTCATGGATTAAGAATTGTGTATGAGGATCAGATGACACCAAAGTCTACAAAGTTACTGTAACATCCCAAAAATTCACATTCGAAAATCACTCGCATTAAAAATTATTTTCAAAATATATTTCAAAAACTATAAAATAATTTGAGCTCTATAGTATCTCCATCCATATTTTTCGCGCACAAATAATAGCAAGTACCAGCAAGCTTACATGCGAGAAAACATAGCAGTGCACCTACACGAATATATATCTCATGCATGCATGCAGGACATGCCACCGACCATTTGCATGCACCTGCATGCAAGGACACGGTGATTAGGCACCGTCCATTTGCATGCAACGTGCATGCAAATGGGACATCGTCCTTCGTATGAAATTAGGCACCGACCATGCGCTACAGTAGCATTTTTAATGGCACACAACTGAGCGCATTGACCTATAAAAAGCCAGCCTCGGGTGCTCACTCTCACCACCCGAGAAACACGTTCACTCACTCGCTCACTCGCTCTCACTTCGCGTATACTGTATACGGCCATACGCAGAAGCCGAGCTCGACTGTCGTCGCAAGACGAGGTGAGCAGCTCATGAGCATCTCCTTGCTCTTCTCTGTCTTTCTGTAGTATTTTTCTGTATTTTTCCATGTATTTGGCTGTACCGGTTCACTGCCAAGAACTCCACGAATAGAACCATGACATACTGCTAATTTCTCTCTAACCATGCATGTGTGGGCCAAGCATTAACTCCAAATAGTACATGCATGCATGCAACATGCACTACCAGCCAAACAAATGCCCACGTGAAGCATCCATTCCTTAATCATCGTTAGCCTTTTTCGCATGATTAAATTCCGGCCATTTCACAAATGCCACATGCTAACTCTGATTTTAATAATTCTTTTTCCTAAATTCATCTAAAATCATGATCTACCTCCCATATTAATTTCATGATTTTTGGAGCTCATTTGAATTTATATGATTATTTATCTGTGCCTATTGTCTGTGTCGTTCGTCGCGTATTTTAGTTGACGAAGTGAACGAGCCGGAAAACGAGAACGTTGGAGACGAGTACCGCGAGTTTGACGCCGAGGACCCGGACTGTCAGCAGGAGTTTGCCGAGGACGCCGACGGAGGCAAGTCCAACCGATCCCCTTTGATGCATATTGATCCTATTTTTAAACACAACCCGTAGAAGCCGTTTTAAATATTGCATGTACGATATATGTACGAAGTATTTTCGCTGCTTAGTTAAAACCTGTTGAATAGCCATCCTTGAATTGATATTACCCGGTAATTATCTTGTTCGAACCTAGGAACAAAATAATATGCTATGAGAGAAATATTATTATTTAGTATGCTTAGGACTTGTTACTCATTCTGGATACTCATCGTTGTATTTTATCAAATATAATGATTTTAAAAATAAAAGGTGTGAGTGGTGAAAATAAATTGTGGGTATTGTGAAAGGGTTAATGAACAAGTTATAGATGTGATTACTATAGAGATGGGGCGGATGGGATCTCTTTTGGGGATATCCGCCTTGTCTCGATTAAGGACTGAGTTGATGATTCATCTTGCCTAACTCATTTATCGTACAACCACTCGCCTTGCATGGGAAAGGCTTAGTCTAAATCCCTCTAGTTAGTATGGCAATCACCTGGAGGCAGGTGTGCAACGGGACACTAAGTGATGTATGTGAAATTGTGGAAATATATGAAAACAGCTTTGTGAATTATTATGGTATCATGAGATGTGGCCTTAGTGTTCCCGTGGTGAGCGCCATTACTTAGCTATGGAGGGTAATGACTTTGTTGGATCTGTGCTTGCACGACGGTGTAAGTTATGGTATCCTACTTGTGGGAAAAGTGTACAACCTCTGCAGAGTGTAAATCTATCTGGATAGCCGTGTCCGCGGTCTCGGACGGGTTATGGTTTGGTTTCAACAACTAGATGGGATGGGATGAGTGAAAATATGAGAGTGAGTGTGATTTTGGAAATAAATGGTTGACTGCCATTGTGTTGTGGGAACAAGGGTTCAACAACACTTAAAATTGTGATCAAACCCCCATTTTCAGAAATACTATCATATGTGGAAAAAGAAGTCTTTTACAACAGTATTTGTGAAATGAAACCTTGCATGTGTAAAAAGATAGCTTTATGCAAATAAAACTAAGCCTCATCCTTGATTTATCCATATGCATATATACTGTTATCCCCTTCCGTAGGGTAAGGTTGGATTTGCTGAGTACTTTGTACTCACCCTAGCTTTATTAAACAGAGGAAGATCCGGACTTCGATCCCGAAGTGGCGTTCGGGTAAGGTCGTGTCTGCACCCAACTAAGCCTGTGGCATTGGGACTCGTCAGATGTTCGATGGCGATATCGTTTGTTTCTGGGTCCTTTGGACCTGTGTTGTATTTTGGTGTCTTATTATTATAGCGTGCCTTCCTTGTCCACGCTTTCCAAGACTACTGCGCTGAAACTTATCTGATGTAATAAATGTGTTACTAGCCTCCTGGGACTAGTATTGTATCACATTTGAGTTCCTGGTTTACCAGGGGCGCTTCAGGTGGTATCAGAGCCGTAGCTGGCTGTAGGACGCGACCTTAGGCTTTTCTGGACCAGTATTTTACTAAATAAACGTATTTTACAAAAGTTCTTACCCTCTTCCCTCTATTTGAAAAAAATATTTACTCTCATCTATGTCTCTCAGATGGCAGAAGGAGTTTGGACCAGCAGTTACTGTCTAAGTGTAGAAGGCTTTCCTAAGCTCTTGTATGCTACCATGCAGAAACTTGGAATCAAGGATCGCCCAGAATATGAAGGCAGAGAATATGAAGAGCATGAGACTGAGCGGTGTGAAGTTACCGTCTATATTGGGAAAAGTGAGGACTTCCCTAATATAGCTGAAGCTTGGAGCATGACTGCGACCGGATTTCGGTTTGCAGATACATATCAAGCCGTCGCCCGCAAAGCCTTGAGGTACCTATGCCAGATCTACGAGAAGCCCATCACACGTACACCCATGAGGTTCTTTCCACCTGACGAAAAAGACCGACCAGTTTGGAGAACCCACATGGAGCTCTTGCAAGGACGTTACTCACTTGAAGATGACCCAACTGTGGTATTCATGACCACATACTTACTTGCTCTAGATAAGCAATATGATGAGCAGGCCTCAGAGTTAAAGCAAGTGCATCCATCGTGCGGAGGAAGCCGAGATCATAGTTAGAAAGCTCCATGTGCAGCTCGCGGAAGCTCAGGCCCAAGCAGCTGCAGCCGAGAGTCGTGAAACTGCCATTGCTAAAGTCTTGAAGACAGCTGAAGACCACCATGCTCAGGAGTTGAAGGATGCCTACCTTATCACCAGGATCAAAAGAAGGATGTTAGTAGTGGAAGACCAAGAGCCCATAGTCCTAAAAGGTATCCCAATCATGTCCCTAAAAACCAAAAGAAAGATGGACATAGAAGGGCCATCAGCTTTCCCACCCACAGAAGCCTCTCATGAAGCTTTAGAGTTGGAGTCCACTAAGGAAGAAGGATTTCCCCTTCTCACCCAGCCAGCACCAAAAGAAGACAGTGACCCACCTCTTAGTCCAAAAGAAGAACCACAAATGCCGGAAGCGTGATCCTCCTCAACACCAAGGGAATGAAGCCGTTCTGTCCGAAGAAGTTGAAGAATAGTAGCACCTAGTTCCTCCTTATGTCTTAGGGAAGTGAAGTTTACTTCACTTTTGTTCAACCCCCAAAGTAGATGAACCGTATTGTAGTACGCTTATTTCCTCCATTACTATGTTGTAAACCGCCCTCTTATTCAAAATATATATTTGTGCTTGTTGGTTGTGCTAAATAATTGAGTGCTCTATGTTGTTCCCTTACGGGATAGCAAGTCTTAAGACTTGCACCTTTTTAAAATATAACGCCTTAACAAAAAAACAACATCACTCAATAGATCTAACCCTTATCTAATGCTTTCTCATCTTAACCAACAGATGCCTCCCAAACCAGCTACCCGCTCTCAACCAAGTGGTCGTGCAGCTAGTAGACAAAGCCAAAATCCAAATGGAAGTCAAGCCAATGCAAATGTGGATGGTATTCATGAAGATGAAGTGAGTCAGACTAGGAACCATAATGAAGGAGATGACATGCCCCCTCCTCCAGTAATTGACTTGGCACAAGTCATGGCAACTCAGACTCGCCTTCTGGAGACCTTGGCTCAAGGCATGAACCGCCCTAGGAACAACCGTGGAGCCGGAGTCCAAGACAAGATGACTGAGTTCATGAGGCTTAAGCCACCCACCTTTACTGGATCTGACAACCCCATGGAAGCAGATGATTGGCTTAAGGTGATTGAAAGAAAGTTGGACACAATCCACTGTGATGGAAGGGATAGAGTTCTGCTAGCATCTCATCAGCTGACAGGAATTGCCCTTTCTTGGTGGGAAGCCTATAGTGGAGCTGTGGACAATGCAAACACTATCACATGGGAAGAATTTGTGGATGAATTCCGCCGGTACCACATTCCAGATGGGATCATGAAGCTGAAAGCTGATGAATTTCGCAACTTGAAGCAAGGAAATAAAACCCTGAGTGAATACATCTTCCAATTCACTGAGTTGTCTCGCTATGCCCCAGAATTGGTCAACACTGATGCCAAGAAGCAGACAAAGTTCATAGAAGGATTGACCTGTGAGCTCAGAACCCTCATGACCCCACAAATCTATCCAGACTTCAACACCTTGATGAACAGGACCATTCTGACTGATGTGGCCAAGACTGAAGAAAGGAAGGAAAACAAGCGCAAGTTTCTGGAGCGCAAGGTTCAAGATGGTGCTAGATCCCAGAGGCTGAAAACCTTTAGCCAACCGAGCCAGCGGACTCAATCCCCAATGCAGTTTCGCTCTCCTACTAGTATCTCCAATAACCAAATGCAGACATCATATCAGCCCAAGACAACCTATCAGAATCAAACTTATGGCAAGACTCAACAGAACAGCACTAGTCAAGTCACAAACAATGTCAGAACTTGCTTTAATTGCCATGAGACTGGACACTACATCGCCAACTGTCCCTACAAGAACAACCCACCAGCAGTATCCACTCAGTCCCACACTGTTAATGGACCAAGACCTGCAGTGTCTGGAGTCAACCGTGGTTTCCCTCGCAACAATAGCAACACCAACAATAATAGCCAGATGATGAAGCAACCTCAACAATCCTATGGTAGAGCCCGTGTCAACCATATTCATGCTCAAGATGCTCACACTGCTTCAGGAGTGGTACTTGGTGAGTTCTTAGTCGATTCAGTACTTGCAACAGTATTATTTGATTCTGGAGCATCACATTCATTCATATCATCAAGTTTTGTTGAGAAGCATCAAATACCCACAGTACTACTAAAGTTACCCCTAATAACCCGAACACCTGGGTCTGACATCAAATGTCATCTAGGTTGTTCAAATGTAAGGATCATTCTAAGTGGGGTAGTTTTCTTAGGAGACTTAGTAGTGCTCAAGTCCAAAGGAATAGATGTTATCCTTGGAATGTATTGGTTAACCAGACACAATGGAATTATTAGTTGTGCAACCAAGGAAGTATCATTAGTTAACCATGAAGGGATTAAAGTGAAATGCCAAACCCGAGGGTCTAAAGTTAATCCAATGGTCTTCAACTTGGATGCAAGGACCATAGAGGAAGTACCAATAGTGCAAGAATACCCTGATGTATTCCCTGAGGAACTACCTGGGATGCCACCAGACAGGGATATAGAGTTCAACATTGATCTTATCCCCGGGACTGCCCCCATAGCCAAGAGACCTTACAGAATGGCTCCAGCAGAGTTAGCTAAACTGAAAGAGCAGCTAAGAGAATTGCAGCAGAAAGGCTATATTAGACCTAGTTCTTCACCATGGGGAGCCCCAGTTTTGTTTGTGAAGAAGAAAGATGGAGGTATGAGGATGTGTGTGGATTATAGGTCCCTAAATGAAGTCACCATCAAGAATAAGTATCCCCTGCCAAGGATAGATGATCTTTTTGATCAGCTTAAAGGAGCCAAGTATTTCTCTAAGATTGATTTGAGATCAGGTTATCACCAGCTCAAGATCAAGAATAGTGATGTTCCCAAGACAGCCTTTGTAACCAGATATGGACAATATGAGTTTACAGTGATATCCTTTGGATTAACCAATGCCCCTGCCTATTTCATGAACCTCATGAATAAGGTATTCATGGAAGAGTTAGATAAGTTTGTTGTAGTCTTCATTGATGACATACTTATCTACTCTAAGAGTGCTGAAGAACATGGGCAACACTTGAGAGTAGTGTTGGAAAAGCTAAGAAGACACAAGTTGTATGCTAAATTCAGCAAGTGTGAATTTTGGCTTGAGAAGGTTGCATTTCTAGGCCATATCTTGACAGCTGAAGGAGTTGCAGTTGACCGTGAGAAAGTAGAAGCTGTCTCCCATTGGCAGCAACCCACCAATGTGAGTGAGGTTAGAAGTTTTCTTGGATTAGCTGGATATTATCGAAGGTTTATAGAAGGATTTTCCAAGATAGCCAGACCCATGACAGAGCTTCTTAGGAAGGATAAGAAATTCACTTGGACAGAATCATGTGAGAAGAGTTTCCAAGAGTTGAAGAAGAGACTAACAACAGCACCAGTGTTAACCTTGCCAGACATTCACCAAGATTTCATCATATACTGTGATGCCTCAAGACAAGGTTTAGGATGTGTTCTCATGCAAGGAGGAAAAGTGGTTGCTTATGCATCTCGTCAGCTTAGACCTCATGAGCAAAATTACCCTACCCATGATTTAGAGTTAGCAGCTATAGTGCATGCTCTCAAGATTTGGAGACACTACCTCATTGGAAACAAGTGTGAAATCTACACTGATCACAAGAGTTTGAAGTACATCTTCACACAGTCAGACTTGAACCTAAGGCAAAGAAGATGGTTGGAATTAATCAAGGACTACAACCTTGAGATTTATTACCACCCAGGAAAGGCCAACGTGGTAGCAGATGCCCTAAGCAGAAGGTCATATGGTCAGCAGTTGGTGCCTAAGAACACTCACCTACAAGAAGAGATAGCACAGTTGAACATGCATATAGTACGTCAACCTCAAAATGGCAGTCTGATGGTGCAGCCAACTCTTGTGGAAGAAATCAAACAGATGCAACATAAGGATAAGGATCTGATGAAGATTCGTGAGCAAACTGGAGAAAATAAAGCTCCATACTTTAGAGTGGATAACAAAGGAGTATTGTGGTATAAAAACAGGATTTGTGTGCCCAAGGAGGGAAAGTTTCAAGAATTAATCCTTGATGAAGCCCATAACTCAGCTTATTCTATCCACCCTGGTGCCACCAAGATGTACATGGACCTAAAAGAAAGATATTGGTGGAATGACATGAAAGCTGATGTGGCACGATTTGTTGCACAATGTGATGTTTGCCAAAGGGTTAAAGCGGAGCATCAGAAACCAGCAGGCTTGCTCCAGCCATTGCCTATTCCTGTTTGGAAATGGGATGAGATAGGCATGGATTTTGTGAATGGATTACCCAAAACTCTGAAAGGAAATGATTCAATATGGGTAATAGTGGACCGCCTTACCAAGGTTGCTCACTTCATACCTGTGCGCACCAAATATAGTGGAGACAAGTTAGCCCAGTTATATGTGGATAACATAGTCAAATTGCATGGTGTGCCAAGTAGGATTGTATCTGACCGAGGTACCCAATTTACCTCTAAGTTCTGGAAAAGTTTGCATGAAGCTATGGGAACCAAGCTAGATTTTAGCTCAGCTTATCATCCTCAAACAGATGGCCAGACTGAAAGAGTAAATCAGATTATGGAAGATATGCTAAGAGCATGTGTGCTCACATATGGTAAAGATTGGGAGAAAAGCCTAACTTATGCAGAGTTCTCCTATAATAACAGTTACCAAGCTAGTTTGGGCATGTCACCTTTTGAGTCCCTGTATGGAAGAAAATGTAGAACCCCATTGATGTGGTCAGAAGTTGGAGAACGAACCTTGCTTGGACCAGCCCTTATAAAAGAAGCAGAAGATCGTGTAGCTGAAATCAGAGAAAAATTGAAAGAGGCACAATCACGTCAAAAGAGCTATTCTGATAAAAAGAAGGCGGGAGTTAAGTTTTGCAGTTGGAGATTTTGTGTATGTCAAAGTCTCTCCTATTCGAGGAACTCGAAGGTTCCAAGTCAGAGGCAAGCTAGCACCTCGGTATATTGGACCATATCAAGTATTACAGAGGATTGGTGTTGTAGCCTATCGTATTCGGCTACCTGAATAAATGTCAGATATACACAATGTGTTTCATGTCTCCCAATTGAAGAAATGTCTTAGAGTACCAGAGGAGCAAATATCGCCAGACACAGTTGATTTACAAGACGACCTAAGATATCAAGAAGTGCCGATAAAAATCCTAGATACAGTCACCAAGCAAACTCGAACGACAACAGTCCGAATTTGTCGTGTTCAGTGGAGTAGACACACTGAAGCAGAAGCAACATGGGAAAGAGAAGATGCTCTGAGAAAAGAGTTTCCCCATCTATTTAGGACCCAGCCGAATCTCGAGGACGAGATTCCTTTTAAGTGGGGTAGGTTTGTAACATTCAAAAATTCACATTCGAAAATCACTCGCATTAAAAATTATTTTCAAAATATATTTCAAAAACTATAAAATAATTTGAGCTCTATAGTATCTCCATCCATATTTTTCGCGCACAAATAATAGCAAGTACCAGCAAGCTTACATGCGAGAAAACATAGCAGTGCACCTACACGAATATATATCTCATGCATGCATGCAGGACATGCCACCGACCATTTGCATGCACCTGCATGCAAGGACACGGTGATTAGGCACCGTCCATTTGCATGCAACGTGCATGCAAATGGGACATCGTCCTTCGTATGAAATTAGGCACCGACCATGCGCTACAGTAGCATTTTTAATGGCACGCAGCTGAGCGCTTTGGCCTATAAAAAGCCAGCCTCGGGTGCTCACTCTCACCACCCGAGAAACACGTTCACTCACTCGCTCACTCGCTCTCACTTCGCGTATACCGTATACGGCCATACGCAGAAGCCGAGCTCGACTGTCGTCGCAAGACGAGGTGAGCAGCTCATGAGCATCTCCTTGCTCTTCTCTGTCTTTCTGTAGTATTTTTCTGTATTTTTCCATGTATTTGGCTGTACCGGTTCACTGCCAAGAACTCCACGAATAGAACCATGACATACAGAAGAGTTCTAATGACCCCTGCTAATTTCTCTCTAACCATGCATGTGTGGGCCAAGCATTAACTCCAAATAGTACATGCATGCATGCAACATGCACTACCAGCCAAACAAATGCCCACGTGAAACATCCATTCCTTAATCATCGTTAGCCTTTTTCGCATGATTAAATTCTGGCCATTTCAGAAATGCCACATGCTAACTCTGATTTTAATAATTCTTTTTCCTAAATTCATCTAAAATCATGATCTACCTCCCATATTAATTTCATGATTTTTGGAGCTCATTTGAATTTATATGATTATTTATCTGTGCCTATTGTCTGTGTCGTTCGTCGCGTATTTTAGTTGACGGAGTGAACGAGCCGGAAAACGAGAACGTTGGAGACGAGTACCGCGAGTTTGACGCCGAGGACCCGGACTGTCAGCAGGAGTTTGCCGAGGACGCCGACGGAGGCAAGTCCAACCGATCCCCTTTGATGCATATTGATCCTATTTTTAAACACAACCCGTAGAAGCCGTTTTAAATATTGCATGTACGATATATGTACGAAGTATTTTCGCTGCTTAGTTAAAACCTGTTGAATAGCCATCCTTGAATTGATATTACCCGGTAATTATCTTGTTCGAACCTAGGAACAAAATAATATGCTATGACAGAAATATTATTATTTAGTATGCTTAGGACTTGTTACTCATTCTGGATACTCATCGTTGTATTTTATCAAATATAATGATTTTAAAAGTAAAAGGTGTGAGTGGTAAAAATAAATTGTGGGTATTGTGAAAGGGTTAATGAACAAGTTATATATGTGATTACTATGGAGATGGGGCGGATGGGATCTCTTTTGGGGATATCCGCCTTGTCTCGATTAAGGACTGAGTTGATGATTCATCTTGCCTAACTCATTTATCGTACAACCACTCGCCTTGCATGGGAAAGGCTTAGTCTAAATCCCTCTAGTTAGTATGGCAATCACCTGGAGGCAGGTGTGCAACGCGACACTAAGTGATGTATGTGAAATTGTGGAAATATATGAAAAGAGATTTGTGAATTATTATGGTATCATGAGATGTGGCCTTAGTGTTCCCGTGGTGAGCGCCATTACTTAGCTATGGAGGGTAATGACTTTGATGGATCTGTGCTTGCACGACGGTGTAAGTTATGGTATCCTACTTGTGGGAAAAGTGTACAACCTCTGCAGAGTGTAAATCTATCTGGATAGCCGTGTCCGCGGTCTCGGACGGGTTATGGTTTGGTTTCAACAACTAGATGGGATGGGATGAGTGAAAATATGAGAGTGAGTGTGATTTTAGAAATAAATGGTTGACTGCCATTGTGTTGTGGGAACAAGGGTTCAACAACACTTAAAATTGTGATCAAACCCCCATTTTCAGAAATACTATCATATGTGGAAAAAGAGGTCTTTTACAACAGTATTTGTGAAATGAAACCTTGCATGTGTAAAAAGATAGCTTTATGCAAATAAAACTAAGCCTCATCCTTGATTTATCCATATGCATATATACTGTTATCCCCTTCCGTAGGGTAAGGTTGGATTTGCTGAGTACTTTGTACTCACCCTTGCTTTATTAAACAGAGGAAGATCCGGACTTCGATCCCCAAGTGGCGTTCGAGTAAGGTCGTGTCTGCACCCAACTAAGCCTGTGGCATTGGGACTCGTCAGATGTTCGATGGCGATATCGTTTGTTTCTGGGTCCTTTGGACCTGTGTTGTATTTTGGTGTCTTATTATTATAGCGTGCCTTCCTTGTCCACGCTTTCCAAGACTACTGCGCTGAAACTTATCTGATGTAATAAATGTGTTACTAGCCTCCTGGGACTAGTATTGTATCACATTTGAGCTCCTGGTTTACCAGGGGCGCTTCAGTTACATATGCAATATGAGAGTGAAACAACTTATTGGCGATAAAGGTACCAATAGATGGAACTTAGTGTTGAAACCAACCTTGGATTAAGAGACTTGGTACAAGAAATTTAAAAGACTATGATGTGTAGCATCTAAAAACGATAGGAGAAGTAGTCTCTAGTATCCCCCAATAAATCTCATTTTAAGGGGGGTAGATTTCCCTGTCAGTCCTATGCTTATGAGAACTCCAAGCATAGATGATCTTGGGTTTGGATTGGATGAAGAAATATACTACGGAGATGGAGTGTGAAGAGAAAGTAGTAGTTGTGAATAAATTTCCAGATGATTTTTTTTCGGATAAGTTGCCAGGTATGCTTCTTGACCGGAGACATTGAATTAAATATTATCAAATTACCACCTGATACTGCACCTATAGCTAAAAGGCCTCACGGAATGGGGATAAATGAGTTAGATGTCACACCCAAATTTAAGGATAAATTTGAGTACAATAATCTCATGTGCGCCCCAGGAATAGTCGCGCACACAAGTCGACAAATTACAAATGTATCATCACAAGTGTCTTACAAAACGTTATTACAACACAAATATATCAAAGTCTGCGACAAACGGAAAATAAACTCATAACTAGCTATGGTAAGATAACTCCAACACAGGGACGACCGACTGGGGGATCGCCAACCAAGAAGTCCTCCGGAAATTCCTCGTAATAGCTGTCATCTGTTACCCATCCGGGATTTTTGTCCAAAAGAAATAAAAAGACAAGCGTGAGTACATCTCGTACTCCGCAAGCATAACATAGGAATTTATGAGGCTCAAAAAGGTCAGACACTGGCTACTGCAGTTAGCATTTTAATTGGTCAATGTTTTAATCCTATTTAATCATCAATTATGCTTAAGCTTCCAATTAGCCCAAATGAGTACATGATAATAACACCGTTAACCTTCACGGCTAACACCATCACCATCACGGTTAAACCACATTAATCATCACGATCAATGCGTCAGCGTTTCATTAGTTATTTCCCATAACCATCCACACCCAACTATTCCGTAAGGGTCCAAGGCCGCTCATGTTCGAGAGCACGGCTAGTATACCAATTTGATCAAACTCTGCGCAGAGGTGTGCACTTTTCCCGTAAGTCGTGTTACCCATATGCCCGGGGTTTGCAAGACCCACTAACACTGCCAAGGTGAGCGGGCAGGGAACACTATGAAGCCTTCCATAGGCCACGTCTAACCAGTTAGGGCCGCGAGGTTTCCTCGGCAGGCAGATATAGAGAACCCCCCTTTCTTATGGCACATTTCCATCACGGCTATACACATAGGAACAGAAGCAGTTCTATACCCAAAGTGGCAAGCCCCTCTTGCGCCCTTTCGGGTAACCTCTAACCAGCTAGATGAGATCCTATTACTGAGCTAAAGTTAGAGCCATATAACCATCACGGTTGCACTGTAAGTCCCGGATTGTCGCTTACAGAGAAGTCCTTACGGAGGGTCTAGGTCAACCCGACCGAAGTCAATTGCACCATAGCCCTTTTTCCCAATATTTATCATCATATTTATTAAAGTCAGAGTGATAATAAAGTCTCAATTAATTAGAGCACTAGCAAAGCTACCCACATGCATTCTTCCCAAAGGTGTCATAAGTGTTTAGTCAGGTAGCTAGGATGTCCTTAGGGTTATCAAAATTAGACACATGCAAATGCGTAATTAATTAAGTGAATAGGTGTACAAGGGAAACCCATGTTATACTTGCCTTCGGTGAAGGGGAACTGCTGCTGGTCCTGCTGCTCCTCGAAGTGAAATGGATCACCCACGGACACGTCACCGTCTGCGCTCGATCGGTAGCACACAACAACACGCATCCAGGTTCATTCATACAAGCAAACAATCATTTAATTAGAACAGTACACCAACAGATCAAAAATGAAATAAAATATTTAAAAACAGAACCTACGTTTCGCTACGATCACATAGATACGAAGATCACGAAATTCGGAGCTAAAACGACCAAGTTACGACTTATCGGCGATTTCCTATAGGCAATTAATTAATTAAACCTAACCCTGAAAATAAAAAGTTGCAAACTACAAAAACAGTGGTATTATCATGTAGATAATTTAATTACGAACCTAACGCAATTTGAACGGGTCAATTCGGAGCTATAACGAATATTTTATGGCCAAAACAAGTTCAGTGGCAATTCTGTAATTTCCCGAAAGCGTATTTTGACCTAACCGACGGAAAATACGCTTTCCAAAAAGACAAAGCGTAGTTTACGAATTGCGCTAAGGACTGTGGCTCAAATACTAAATCCCAGGGGGACTCTTTAGCAAAACTGACCCGCGAAGGGGTACGGGGCTCACTGGGCCGTCAGATTAGAGATCTACGGCTCGGATTTAATCTGGAGGGGAGAGAGGGAAGGGCTCGCCGGCCGGCCGGCCGGAGCAAGGCCTCCGCGGCGGCGCCATGGCCGGGAGATCGCCGAAGAAGGAGAAAACGTCCTTTGGTGGACAAAACTTCGATCCAAGAGCACGGGAGGCCAGAGGAGCTCACCGCGAACCCGAAGACGCCAGGAACAAGGACTAGGACGGATCGACTTCGGCTAACCACGCGAAACGGCGGCCAGGATTCTCCTGAGCACACACAGCGGCAGCTAGAGAGAAAACCGAGGTGGGAAAAATAAGAAGAAGAATCTAGGCGACTTCGCGGGACTAAAAAGGAGCTCGGCAAGGGGATTACGGGGAAGAAAACTTGGCCAATCGAATCTTCCACCGCGGCGGCGAACTCGGCGGCGCTCGGTGCTCCCAGGCGAGAAGGTGAGCAGGGAAACGAATGGGGCGCGGGGTGCGGTTCAAGCTCGGCGCGGGCGCTATCCTTTTCAAGCCGAACGCGGGGGAAGAGGGGAAGATCGTGGGCGCGGGCTTCGGCCTTGCGGTTTCCAAACCGAGAGAGAGAGGAAGGAGCGGGGCGTTGGTTTGGGGAAGGAGGAGCTGACAGGCGGGCCCGGCCTGTCAGCGGGGAGAGAGAGGGGAAGGGAGAGGGGGGCGGTTGGGCCGCGGCCCAGGAAGGAGAGGGCGCGCGCGGGGGGTTTTTGGGCCGAGAGGCCGAAATGGAGAGAAAGGGGGAGAAAGAAATTCCTTTTCCTTTTCTTTTTCTCAAACAAATTTTCAATGCATTTCCCAAATGGATTTTTAATCAATTTGATTTTCAAAACACTCATCACATAAAAGAATGCCCCAGCATGAATGCAACATAAAGTTTTCTCTAGGCTTATATTAAATTTTAATTTCTCCAAATTTATTTATTTTCCTACATTGAAAATGCTCACAAAATAAATTCATTTAAATTCATTTCATCTATTTAAAAGAAACAGAATTTTTGGGTGTTACAATTCTACCCCCCTTAAAAATAATCTTGTCCTCGAGATTGAGACGATGCTTACTCAAAGAGATATGGATAAGACTGTCTCAGCTCATCTTCTCTTTCCCAAGTGGCTTCTTCTTCTTTATATCGGTGCCACTGCACTTTGCACATCTTTATAACCCGACTCCGGGTGACTCTTTCTGCTGTTTCTAAGATCTTGATTGGATATTCCTCATAAGTTAGATCTCCTTCAACTGTGAGTTCCTCCAATGGAATTTGTTCCTCAGGCACTCGCAAACATTTCTTCAGTTGTGACACATGGAACATATCGTGAATACCCGACATACTCGCAGGCAACTCTAACTGATAGGCCACTTCTCCACGTCTCCTAAGAATTCTGAACGGTCCAACGTACCTCGGTGCCAATTTTCCCTTCTTATTAAACCTCCTGACACTTCTCATAGGTGACACCTTCAAATACACATAGTCGCCTATCTCGAATGCCAATTCTCTTCTTCTAGTTTCCGCATAACTCTTTTGTCGAGACTGAGCTACTCTCAAGTTGTCCCGTATTTTCCGCACTTTTTCCTCTGCATCTCTAAGAACATCAGGTCCAAATACTTGACTCTCACCAGTCTGATTCCAAAACAGAGGTGTTCTACATTTCCGCCCATACAATGCTTCGAACGGTGCCATATCGAGACTTTTCTGGTAACTATTATTATATGAGAATTCAGCATATGGTAAACTAGTGTCCCAGCTGGTACCATACTGTAACGCACATGCTCTCAACATGTCTTCTAGAATCTGATTTACTCTTTCAGTCTGCCCATCGGTTTGGGGATGATACGCGGAACTAAAGTTCAACTTTGTTCCCAATGATTCATGTACTTTATGCCAAAACTGAGATGTGAACTGTGTACCCCGATCAGACACGATCTTCTTCGGAACTCCGTGCAGACTCACGATTCTATCCATATATAACTTTGCCAGCTTTGCACCATCATAGTTGGTCTTAACGGGCAAAAAGTGAGCAACTTTAGTGAGTCGATCCACTATTACCCAAATTGAATCATACCCACGCTGAGTGCGGGGCAACCCAGTGATGAAATCCATACCTACTTCTTCCCATTTCCATTCAGGCACTTGCATTGGTTGCAAGAACCCTACAGGTCTTTGGTGCTCGGCTTTCACCCTCTGACAAGTATCACATAACGCTACATACTCTGCCACATCTCTCTTTAATCCATACCACCAGTATTTTTCTTTAAGATCTAGATACATCTTGGTGCTTCCGGGGTGAATTGAATATGTAGAGTCATGTGCTTCACGCAGGATTGCATCTCGGATGGATTTCACTTCTGGCACACATATTCTCTTCCCAAACCATAGTGTACCATTTTCATCTAACTTGAAACCCGGTGCTTTTCCAAGCACTACATTCTCTGAAATTTCCTTTAGTTTCTCATCTTCCAACTGACCTTTGCGGATTTCTTGCTCTAAGGTGGGCTCCAACTCCAATTCAACAGTGTTGTTCACTAAACCCAAATTGAGATGCTCTATTTCAGCTAGCAACTCTGTGGGAATGAAGGTCAATTGCAGCCCATTGGCATAGCTCTTTCGGCTAAGTGCATCGGCAACAACGTTTGCCTTCCCGGGATGGTAATGCACTTCTAGGTCATAATCCTTTATTAATTCTAGCTAGCGGCGTTGCCTTAGGTTCAGGTCTGACTGTGTGAAAATATACTTTAGACTTTTGTGATCCGTATAAATATCACACTTGTGTCCAATTAGATAATGCCTCCAAATCTTTAGAGCGTGAACCACGGCAGCTAGCTCCAAATCATGAGTAGGATAGTTCAGCTCATGTTTTCTCAACTGCCTGGATGCGTACGCCACTACTCTTCCTTCTTGCATAAGCACACATCCAAGGCCTAGGCGAGATGCATCGCAATAAATAGAGAAGGTTTTACTCAGATCTGGTAAGATCAACACTGGGGCTGTGGTCAACCTTTTCTTTAGCTCCTCAAAATTTTCTTGGCACTTATCTGACCAAATAAATTTGGCACTCTTCTCTAGTAGGGCTGTCATAGGCTTTGCTAACTTGGAGAATCCTTTAATAAATCTCCTATAATAACCAGCTAGTCCCAGAAAGCTACGGATCTCACTAGTATTAGTTGGAGGCTTCCAATTTAGCACATCCCGCACTTTGCTGGGGTCTACGGCTATTCCACCCTTAGAGACCACATGTCCCAAAAATGAGACCTCATCCAACCAAAACTCGCACTTGCTTTTCTTGGCATACAATTTATTCTCTCTAAGCTTTTGCAAGACCAGCCTCAAGTGTTCAGCATGTTCTTCTTTGGTTTTGGAGAAGATTAATATATCATCAATGAATACTACCACGAACTTATCCAAATACTCCATGAACACCTTGTTCATCATATACATGAAGTATGCAGGTGCATTGGTCAGCCCAAATGACATGACTGTATACTCATACAAGCCATACCTTGTGGTAAAAGCTGTCTTAGGTATGTCAGTTGCACGGATTTTCAACTGGTGATAGCCAGATCGGAGGTCAATTTTGGAGAACACACATGCTCCTTTCAGTTGGTCAAATAAGTCATCTATTCTAGGCAGTGGGTACTTGTTTTTAATAGTGACCTCATTTAATGACCGATAATCCACACACATCCTCCTAGTGCCATCTTTCTTATCAACAAAGATTACGGGTGCACCCCATGGTGAAGAACTAGGACGAATAAACCCTTTTTCTTGCATTTCCTTAAGCTGCTTCTTAAGTTCCTCTAATTCATTTACCCCCATTCTATATGGTCTTTTTGCTATAGGTGCAGTTCCAGGTAAAAGCTCAATAAGAAATTCAATGTCTCGGTCTGGTGGCATACCTGGCAACTCGTCCGGGAACACATCGGGGAACTCGTCCACCACCTGGTCTTCTTGATTACCACCACTCAACTGATTCACTGTAGCAGTCGGCTGAGACTGCA
Organism: Sorghum bicolor; assembly: GCF_000003195.3. NCBI lineage: Eukaryota > Viridiplantae > Streptophyta > Magnoliopsida > Poales > Poaceae > Sorghum > Sorghum bicolor. The sequence continues at coordinate 7,260,907 of NC_012876.2, read as the reverse complement.
CTGTCACATCCACACTTATTCTATCCCCATCTGGTGATGTCACCACCACAGATTTCTCCTGACACTGAATTACTGCCCTATGCTGCTTCATCCAATCCATTCCAAGTATGAGGTCAATTCCCATGGTTCTTAGCACAATAGGTTTCACCTTGAAATCTACCCCCCTTAGAGATATACTAGTGGAGGGGCTCCAGTAATTAGCTGGCATGGTGCCTCCCGGTGAATTTACTAGCATAGAATTTTTCAGTGCACAAAGTGGGATGCTATGCACTCTAACAAAAGCTTGGGAGATAAAAGAATGTGAAGCACCAGAATCAAACAGTACTGTAGCGGGGATGGAGTTGATGTTGAACGTACCCATCATAACCTCAGGTGCTTCCTGAGCTGTGTCAGTGGACACATGGTTCACTTTCCCAGAGAACGGAGGTCGAGCAGGCCTCTGATTGTTGTTCTGATTTTGCTGGGCTGGTGGATTCTGCTTCTTGGGGCACTGGTAGGAATAGTGTCCCACCTCTCCGCAGCGGTAACAGGCATTGGGATTGCCGCTGGGTGCTGCACTCTTGCCAGGAGCATTATTGGGCACTCCTTGGCGTGGTGCCTGATTGCTGACCTGATGCTGGGGGCGTTGCTGATTCTGGTTGCCATACTGCTGCTGGGGACGTTGTTGGTTTTGGTGATTGTGCTGCTGGTAGTACTGGGGACGCTGAGGAAACTGACCACGGTTCCACTGATTCTGTGGTCCTTGACTGCGCTGAGGGAATCCCTACTGAGGGTACGCACGTGGGCGAGTGTTGCTGCCCGACTGCTGCCCCTGGAGCTTTCTCTTCTTTGCATCCATCTCCTTGCGCTTGTTGTCGATGACAATAGCGCGGTTCACCAATTCTTGAAAACAAGGGTAGGTATTGCTCATCAGCTGCAGCTGCAGTCCATCATACAGACCCTTCAGGAATAGACGTTGCTTGTCAGAGTCCCTGGCCACCTCATATGGAGCATATCGTGATAGTTGAGCAAACTTGTCACGATACTCACTGACTGACATTGATCCCTGCTTGAGAGATATGAACTCTTCCGCTTTCAGTTCTATCAGGCCCTCCGGAATATGATGGGACCTGAACCCTTCCGTAAACTCCTTCCAGGTGACTGGCGGAGCGTTGTTGGGGCGTCCATATTGATAGGACTCCCACCACTCCTGTGCAGGTCCTTGCAGCTGGCCTGATGCGTACAACACTTTCTCCAGGTCGCTGCATTGGGCTATGTTCAGCTGCTTCTCGACTGCTTTTAACCAGTCGTCTGCCTCCAGTGGATCAGAGGCATGGGTGAACACCGGAGGACGTCCTTTCAAGAACTCCCCTCGCTTGTCACGTACTTGAACCGGCGGTGGTGCTGCTACTGGTTCATTGTTCATACGGTTCATCATGGCTTGCATCAGATTAGCTTGCATACCCATGAGCTGCTCGATAGTCATCGGCGGCGGTGGTGGTGGTGGATTCTCAGGTACACCACGTCCACGGCCACGACAACGGCCACGGCCACGTCCACGACCAGCGGCTGCACGTTCGGCGTCCATCTGCTTCCAACAAAGATTCACGGCTTTTAGTGATCTTCCAAAAAAAATAATTATTCATCGCTTATAATGAATAAAAACAAGTCTAGCAGTTTTCTGGACAAGTTTCAAACTCAGCAGGTCAGTAATCTGTGCTTATCTCAGAATCTATAGACTCAAAAGGAACATGGTATACATCGTTGGAAAGGTTAGGAAATTCTCTACAAACTTTATTCAGACCACATTTACTGATTCCAAAAGTAACATAATCAAAATTGTGATTCATCAGGTTCTGCTCTGGTTCTCAGTCTGCGCAGGTACAGCAGATTAAAACGGACATATCTCATAGATCCGAACAGATAATGAGGTGATTCCAGTTGGAGATGAAAGATATACCAGTCTAGTTTTCACCATAAAAATTTCGTAATTTTTGACTGAACCGATAATGAGATACTGAATAAAAATCCCAGACCGCTCCAGAAACAGCATGACTGAGACAGATAAAGTAACCCAACCTCGAATTTAAACAACATTTACTTCTAGAATTAAGGTTTAGAAACATGCGGACAGACCCACATGTTTCCACAATCAAACAAAACTCCAAATCATAAATGTTCATCAACACAAACAGCAACTCACTAAAGTTCACATGCCACACATTACCGAAATACTCGTGCTAGCGTCAATCTAGAAAGTACTGGGAAATCTAAGGAGCTCTATCTTGGAGAACGAACTTGCGGGGCTTCTTCTTGTAAATGGGTGGCTGTCCAAGCTGACCACGCAGCTCATCCACCTGACGCTGGAGGTGCTTCTCCGCCTGCTGCGCAACACGCAGCTCCTGTCTCAGTGCCCCATTCATCTCTTGAATGGCACTGACGTGTCTCACAGTCGTATCCAGGGTAGGGTCGCCGGCAGGAGGTGCCAGGACATGCCATGTCTTTCCATCTGGGTCGTTGCGGGGAAGGAACCGGTACCTGTCCTCCTGCATGGCCTCAAAACGGCGGCCATGGTAGTGAAAGTACGCGGCCTAAGCTGCATCCTCCATGCTCTCGTAGGCGGAAGCACGTCTAACCCTGCTCTCGTGGATGGACTCCACCTCGTCCGAGTTGTCGACGTTGTTCCGAGCTGTGATGATCACCTCGGCCTTCCAGTAGGTGTTCTCCAACGGGTGCTTGTGCTCCGAGCAAAGGTAGCGGACGGTGGCGGCAAACTCCGGGTAATAGCTCGCCAACACACCCGTGAGCAGAGTGTGGTAGCGAGCGTCCTCGTCCGCCTCCATGAACTTGTTCCTGGAGGTCCATCCCATCTCCGGAACAACCTGAGGGTACTGAGGCGTCGGTGCTGAACCCGTCGACGCGTGGGGTGCAGGCGAAGGTGGTGCAGGTGCAGGTGGTACTGGTGCGGCAGCCTGCGGAATCGGTACTGCCACTGGTGTAGGAGCTGAAGGTGTAGGCGTAGGGGACCCCGTGTCCATAGGCTCCTCCTCCTCGCCGCCACCAGAGGCGACGACCTCGGGCTCTGGTACGGGTACTGGTGCTGGCACAGGTGCAGGTACTGGAGCTGGTGCTGGTGCAACTGGTGGAGCACGGGCGGCGACGAAGAGGGCGCGATACGCGGCTGCGCTGCGACGAGGCATCTATAAATTTTGTTTTAAGAATTAGAATCAATATGTTTACATAAATAGAACATTGGGTAAGAATATAAACTTTTAATAAAATAACAAGAAAGTAAATTGAGCAGTGAAATAAATAAAGCGAAAATAAGAACCCTCAAATCGACTGTTTCTACCAAGGTTTGCGTCCTACAGTTAGTCTTGCTTTGATACCAATTTGTCACACCCAAATTTAAGGATAAATTTGAGTACAATAATCTCATGTGCGCCCCAGGAATAGTCGCGCACACAAGTCGACAAATTACAAATGTATCATCACAAGTGTCTTACAAAACGTTATTACAACACAAATATATCAAAGTCTGCGACAAACGGAAAATAAACTCATAACTAGCTATGGTAAGATAACTGCAACACAGGGACGACCGACTGGGGGATCGCCAACCTAGAAGTCCTCCGGAAATTCCTCGTAATAGCTGTCATCTGTTACCCATCCGGGATTTTTGTCCAAAAGAAATAAAAAGACAAGCGTGAGTACATCTCGTACTCCGCAAGCATAACATAGGAATTTATGCGGCTCAAAAAGGTCAGACACTGGCTACTGCAGTTAGCATTTTAATTGGTCAATGTTTTAATCCTATTTAATCATCAATTATGCTTAAGCTCCCAATTAGCCCAAATGAGTACATGATAATAACACCGTTAACCTTCACGGCTAACACCATCACCATCACGGTTAAACCACATTAATCATCACGATCAATGCGTCAGCGTTTCATTAGTTATTTCCCGTAACCATCCACACCCAACTATTCCGTAAGGGTCCAAGGCCGCTCATGTCCGAGAGCACGGCTAGTATACCAATTTGATCAAACTCTGCGCAGAGGTGTGCACTTTTCCCGTAAGTCGTGTTACCCATATGCCCGGGGTTTGCAAGACCCACTAACACTGCCAAGGTGAGCGGGCAGGGAACACTATGAAGCCTTCCATAGGCCACGTCTAACCAGTTAGGGCCGCGAGGTTTCCTCGACAGGCAGATATAGAGAACCCCCCTTTCTTATGGCACATTTCCATCACGGCTATACACATAGGAACAGAAGCAGTTCTATACCCAAAGTGGCAAGCCCCTCTTGCGCCCTTTCGGGTAACCTCTAACCAGCTAGATGAGATCCTATTACTGAGCTAAAGTTAGAGCCATATAACCATCACGGTTGCACTGTAAGTCCCGGATTGTCGCTTACAGAGAAGTCCTTACGGAGGGTCTAGGTCAACCCAACCGAAGACAATTGCACCATAGCCCTTTTTCCCAATATTTATCATCATATTTATTAAAGTCAGAGCGATAATAAAGTCTCAATTAATTAGAGCACTAGCAAAGCTACCCACATGCATTCTTCCCATAGGTGTCATAAGTGTTTAGTCAGGTAGCTAGGATGTCCTTAGGGTTATCAAAATTAGACACATGCAAATGCGTAATTAATTAAGTGAATAGGTGTACAAGGGAAACCCATGTTATACTTGCCTTTGGTGAAGGGGAACTGCTGCTGGTCCTGCTGCTCCTCGAAGTGAAATGGATCACCCACGGACACGTCACCGTCTGCGCTCGATCGGTACCACACAACAACACGCATCCAGGTTCATTCATACAAGCAAACAATCATTTAATTAGAACAGTACACCAACAGATCAAAAATGAAATAAAATATTTAAAAACAGAACCAACGTTTCGCTACGATCACATAGATACGAAGATCACGAAATTCGGAGCTAAAACAACCAAGTTACGACTTATCGGCGATTTCCTATAGGCAATTAATTAATTAAACCTAACCCTGAAAATAAAAAGTTGCAAACTACAAAAACAGTGGTACTATCATGTAGAGAATTTAATTACGAACCTAACACAATTTGAACGGGTCAATTCGGAGCTATAACGAATATTTTATGGCCAAAACAAGTTCAGTGGCAATTCTGTAATTTCCCGAAAGCGTATTTTGACCTAACCGACGGAAAATACGCTTTCCAAAAGACAAAGCGTAGTTTACGAATTGCGCTAAGGACTGCGGCTCAAATACTAAATCCCAGGGGGACTCTTTAGCAAAACTGACCCGCGAAGGGGTACGGGGCTCACTGGGCCGTCAGATTAGAGATCTACGGCTCGGATTTAATCTGGGGGGAGAGAGGGAAGGGCTCGCCGGCCGGCCGGCCGGAGCAAGGCCTCCGCGGCGGCGCCATGGCCGGGAGATCGCCGAAGAAGGAGAAAACGTCCTTAGGTGGACAAAACTTCGATCCAAGAGCACGGGAGGCCAGAGGAGCTCACCGCGAACCCGAAGACGCCGGGAACAAGGACTAGGACGGATCGACTTCGGCTGACCACGCGAAACGGCGGCGAGGATTCTCCTGAGCACACACAGCGGCAGTTAGAGAGAAAACCGAGGCGGGAAAAATAAGAAGAAGAATCTAGGCGACTTCGCGGGACTAAAAAGGAGCTCGGCAAGGGGATTACGGGGAAGAAAACTTGGCCAATCGAATCTTCCACCGCGGCGGCGAACTCGGCGGCGCTCGGTGCTCCCAGGCGAGAAGGTGAGCAGGGAAACGAATGGGGCGCGGGGTGCGGTTCAAGCTCGGCGCGGGCGCTATCCTTTTCAAGCCGAACGTGGGGGAAGAGGGGAAGATCGTGGGCGCGGGCTTCGGCCTTGCGGTTTCCAAACCGAGAGAGAGAGGAAGGAGCGGGGCGTTGGTTTGGGGAAGGAGGAGCTGACAGGCGGGCCCGGCCTGTCAGCGGGGAGAGAGAGGGGAAGGGAGAGGGGGGCGGCTGGGCCGCGGCCCAGGAAGGAGAGGGAGCGCGCGGGGCGGGTTTTGGGCCGAGAGGCCGAAATGGAGAGAAAGGGGGAGAAAGAAATTCCTTTTCCTTTTCTTTTTCTCAAACAAATTTTCAATGCATTTCCCAAATGGATTTTTAATCAATTTGATTTTCAAAACACTCATCACATAAAAGAATGCCCCAGCATGAATGCAACATAAAGTTTTCTCTAGGCTTATATTAAATTTTAATTTCTCCAAATTTATTTATTTTCCTACATTGAAAATGCTCACAAAATAAATTCATTTAAATTCATTTCATCTATTTAAAAGAAACAGAATTTTTGGGTGTTACATTAGAAGAACTTAAGAGACAAATAAAGAGAGAGTTACCAGGAGTTGGATCATTAGAATGTGCAAAGTACAATGGAATCGGTATTTAGAAGCACAGGCAACTTGGGAGAGAGAAGATGATCTGAGGAAATCATATCCACAATTGTTTGAGTAAGTACTATTCATTCTCGAGGACGAGATTCTTTTAAGGGGGTAGAGTTTGTAACACCCAAAATTTGCTTTCAAATTAATAGATTTAAATTGATTTATTCAAATATTTCTGTGAGCATTTAAATTAGTGAAGAAATAAATTTTATTGAAATTTAAAATTCAACATAGAGTTAGAAACTTGTTTATGCATACATGCTGAAGCATATCTTATTGTTGTGTTGATTGCTTTGGGGTGGATTTTGGTTGCTCTAAAAATTCTATTTGGAAAAGGCTTTGAAAATTAAAATAGAAAAAAAAGAAAGGGGAAAAGACCCCATCCAGCGCCCAGCCCAACTCCCCATCGGCCCAGCCCCCGTTCCTCCCCCGCGACCCAGCTAACCGCCCCGGCCCACTTCTTTCTCCGGCCCAGCAGCGCGCCCCGCCCCTTTCTCCCTTTCTTTCTCTCGCTGCCATCTGGAGCCCACACGTCGGCGACTTACCTTTCTTCTTCCTCAGGTCGTGGCCGAGACGGTCTCTCCTTCTCTCACCGAGATGGAAACCCATCCTGTAAATCCGGGATTTGCTGCTGGGATTCCCAAATCAAGCCCTATAAAGTTTTGTGGTCTCCCCGCGCACTCCACTTTCCATCCACAACATTGGGGAATCCCTAGATAACTTCTATCGCCGCTGGTTGGATCTCGCCGCAAGCCAAAGATTGCCGCCACCATCGTTCTTCCTCGGTGCTGCCCTAGAGCCGCCTAAATCGTGACGCCGAGCTTCGTATTGCTCCTACAAGGGTTCTGAGCCTCCCCTTTTAATCTCTATCGCGCCCTACAGCTCCCTCATCGATGCCGTACCTTGCAGGAGTGCCCGGTCCGCCATCTCAAGCCGTCGGACGCCTTCAAGCTTTTCCCGAGCCTTGATTTTGGTCTCGGTGAGTTCGCAGCAAGCTTCTACGCCTTTCCATTCTTTTCGTTTGTTGAATCATGCACTGAATCGCGAAAACGACGAACTCCGGCGAGGACTTCTGCCCTCCGGCAATGGCGCCACCGCGCTGGCCACTGTAGCTGGCCGGAGCTCCCTCCCTCTCTCCCCAGATCTGATCTGCACCGTTCCATCGCGATCCTACGGCCGAAAAAGAAGGATACCCCTTCGCCCGGCCGTTTTCTTAAAGAGACCCTCTAGAATCTCGTATTAGAACCCGCAGTCCAAGGCACATTCACGAAAGGCGTATTATGTTTTTGAAAACGTAAAGTCTGTCGGTTGATTCAAAATACATTTTCTGATATTTACAAGTTTGCCACTGATTTTATAATGCTCATAAAATGCTCTTTTTAGCTCCGTTTTTGTCCATTCAAATTTCGTTAGATTCTTATTCACGAGCTCTACACGTTAGAAGTATTAGTTTGCTGTTTTGAAACTTTTTAATTCTGCAGTAGCATTTAGTTAATTATTTCTCTATAGGAAAACTTGGAAAATTCATAACTTCTACGTTTCAATTCGGATTTTCGTGAACATTACGTTTGTGTGATCGTAGCGCTGCGTAGAATATTTTCATAAACTTTTATATTTGTTTTACCACTTTTTGGTGTATTGTTCTAATTATAGCTTGTTTGCTTCGTGTATGATTGTCCATTGGAATGCGCGTTGTTGATTGATGATCGGGTATAGACAGTGAGCGATACGTTGGTGATCGAGGTCAATCTTTTGAAGACCAGCAGCAGGCTCAGGAGAGCTTTGATCAAGGCAAGTATAACTTGGGATCATCCTTGTTACCTATATACCATTAATACAATATTTATCATATGCATGTGTCCACCGTGATGACCTTAGCAGAATCATAGATGATTGTTATCCTGGATTCCTTGTTACCTATTTTGGATATGCATTTGGTAGTTCCTGCTAGTGCTTGAATCTAATCCATGATCATGTAACATGAATGTTTGGATATACAATAAACAATAAAATAAGCTTTCTAGCAACTTGAATATAAAGGGTGGAAAGAACTCTGGCTTTTGCTGGATTGATCTTGACCCTCCATAAGGACTTATCGCTTGGCAAAAGCTAAGACAACTCGTACAACCATGAGGGCTATATGGCTCTGGCTTTAGTCAAGTATGAGTAAGCTTTTCTAGCTTGTTAGAGGTTACCCGAAAGGGCGGAGGGGCTGAACCGTTTTGGGTATAGTGCGAGCCCCTGTCCTTATGTGTATAGGCTGCGCGTCATTGTGCCATTCGGAAGGGGGTATCTATATCTGCACGCAAAGGAAACCTTGCGGCCCTAACTTGTTAGACGAACCTTTGAAAGACTTCATAGTGAACCCTGCCGACTTTCCTTGGAAGTGAGCTAAGAGGCTGATCACCTCGGGCGAAAGGGTAAATCATGACTCATGGGTAAAGATGTACAACCTCTGCAGAGTGTTAAATCTGGTATACTAGCCGTGCCCACGGATACGGGCGGCCCGGAAAACTGACGGAATAGACGGACACTGATGAACATGATTAATAATGATAATGATGGTTTATTATGTTGTTTATATGTATTATTCATAATTCTTGTATACAATTGATCATGTGGTTATGGGATTTAATATGCTACCTTGATATTTGCTATCCAATGATTAAATATGTTATCTACATATAAAAGTTAAATGCAGTCAAACCAGTGTCAGCTATTTGAGCCTCATGAACCCCTGGTTATACTTGTTGAGTACGATATATGCTCACTCTTGCAATTTCCCCCACACTCCAGGAGATGTTAGGCTTGTGATCAACCAGTCAGTTGGATCCTGTGGAGAGAAGTAATACCCGAAGTTTGGAGATTGTCTATCCGCTGTTTGATACTGAAGGTTATCTCTTTTATACTAAGTATGTTATATATTTATGCATTGTCTCTAGATATTACCCATTATTTGTAGCTATATGTGAGATTTGACTTCTAAAACTCACATATGGTGCATATCTGATTTTGTCCTTAAAATCGAGTATTACATTATCTGAAGATCCCAACTGATTATCTGAAGCTCCCAATTGCTTTCTCATGTGTGTGAACTTTTGTGTTGCATTTGTAAAGTGAATTTAACTAGTATTTACATTGTTAGAATTGGATGTGACCACATATGAGTATATGACACTTGACTTCCGTTACTATATGCATCTAGCTAGTGGAACACACTGGTCGTTGGCTCCAAGACCTACTGTGTCGATTAATTTAATCTTAGCCTATGTACCGATTGATAGTTCAGTTTAGCTTAGTAATTTCGACGGCTCCATGCAATATTCATCTCCATATTACCATCCAGAAATATAGTTTATATATGTAACAGCATATCATATACAAAAATATTCAATAAATCATGTCCAATTTACCGAGTGAGTTACAAAAGTGAGGCAGCCGCCACTCCTGAAACTGCTTCACGATTATGCGACCCATGGCAGACATTGCACCGCCCATGCTCCTCAAAAGGAGCAAGCAGATAGCGGCGCAGAACATATCTTATATCCCGGCGTTCAAGCAAGGTGAACACCTTCTCGTGAAGCTCTGAGTCTAACTAGCGGATGACCTTTCCGTCCACATCAGCCATGAAGGCGTATAGATAAATCTTCAGCGGTGACCCCAACAATATGCAGGCGCTACGTGAGTTGTTCCCACTGGACCACGACGTGGGTCCGCGCAAGCGGCACCACTGTCGATCAGCGCTCCGGCCATATGCCTCCTAGTCAGTACCGCAATTTGGGTTAATCAGTGTCCAATGTAACAATATACCTTTGAGTACACTACGGAGGTTTTCAGCATCCATATAAAACTCTTGTGACCTCTAGGGCACTGCTAAGGCGTATTGTATCAAACTGTTTTCTCTACTTTAATATAAGACACGTAAACCTTTTGCGTGATCGAGAAAATTATGTAGGATCCTCACGTACTTCAATTCAAATATTCAAAAAGAACATGGTGGTATATCTTGTAGCAGATACACAAAAACAGTGATTGGTTACATAAACTTCCCATTTATTCTATCATATCAGCTTAGAATGTCGTAATTGAATACACACGGGAGTATGCAAAATACATGTATAAACCTATCTTCGAACAATGAAGTGAGTCTCAATTTACTTAGTTGTGGTTGTTCTCCCAGAATTGAGCTTGGAGCCAATCAATTGTTCCCTTTTGCACCTGGAAAGCTTTGGCCAAGACATCATCTGAGATGGGTGGTTTTGATCCAAAGACCGCGTTGGCAATAGTAATAGCCCCAGGGTTCTGGCTGCTTAGTGCAGCGATCGCGACAGCTGGCTTGTCATGGACTGGGTTGAATTGGAAGTGTATGAGCCCTTGGGGGAACACAAACACGTCACCCTTGTTGAGAACCTTTGTGAATAGCTTGTTACCGTTGTCTGTGTTGGAGGTGACAAATCCAACATAGAGTGTACCCTCAAGCACGGTGAGAATCTCTGTGGCACGTGGGTGGGTGTGTGGCGGATTCTGACCTAATGGTGCGTAGTCAATGCGAGCCAGTGAGATGCCCAGGGTGTTGAGTCCAGGCAACTGCATGACATTGATCAAAGTGACATTGGATCCGACCTTGCTTTTCATAGTATCCCTAGGCTTGTCAAGGTTTGCTGCCTTGAAAAAGTCATCCACGTTCACGGCCATAGGGTCCTTGCAAACAAATCCATTCACCTTCACTGCATATACAAAGACGAAGGAAAATAGGTATATAGAGATCAGAAACATTAGGACACACATAAACATTAATTAGAATGTTTGTTGTGACAAATGATTATTATTCGATCCTCAATTTACTACAAGAATATATAGCATGACTTAAAGTGAGTGCATGCATACCTGGAGAGTGTATGTCGGCTACACAAAAGTCCTGGAGCGGGCTAGGGTCAGAAGCAATGGCCTGAGAAGTGACCAATGCCAGAAAAGAAACAAGGAGAAAGTAGGTGGTGGGAGCCATCTGGATTAGTATTCCACTTGCTTTTATGTTTGTGCTCTTCGAACTCAGCTATAGAGCTTCTTGTTCAATTTGTGTGTCTCTGTTGATGCTTGGGGTATGGGGATGGTGTGTTTATATAGGCTGCCACAGCGGCAAGTGTGGCGACGGGAACGTGCTAATGACTGAAGAAGTCCAAGTTCAACCTACAAAGAAGAAACAGTCTCCGGCTGCTGGAACTTGCAGAGTAAACAACGCAATTATCTTATTGACATATCAACTTTTGCAAACCAACAACCTTGCTTTTAATATTTTCACACGCATGACACTAAAAAATCCATTGCAATTATCCTTTAAAATTACTTCTAGAATATTAGGAAGTAAACCATAAAATGGGGTTATGCCTAGTAATTAGGATATATATTTATCTAAATTTTAACACAGGCCCATGAGTCCTTTTGGACAACGTGGTTTGTTAATTGTTGATATGGAGAGATAATTTATTTTGTAATGGTGATTATGACATTCCTGGCCACCAGTAATCACGTTAGCTGACGGTGGACTATGATAGTTGTGTAAACAACAATAATGGATCAAATGGTCAATCCGTGCGTTTGTGCTTACATAAGGATAGAAAGAGTCAACTCCGATCCTCATGTTTCCAATGTTTACTTGGTCACCATTTTATACGGAACTAGCATACATGAATTAATCCGTGGAATGCTTCCGTACCAAGGTGGGAACGAACTGGTAAAGGGTAGCCACCGTGCACTTTTTACTTTTGAGTTAAATCATGTGAATCTTCTGTCTATCAGTACAGTGAGGTAAGTCATTTGGTTGCCTGCTCCCTGACTTTTTCAGATGATATCCGCAATTCATTAACGTCCTGCTGCATCAGGTAGCGACTTTTTTCTTTGAATCGATCATGCATTTGGCAGGACCGGCAGTGTTGACGTTGGCATTTCGCTGGGAGGCATATCTTAGTTAATAGGCAGAGGAGTAGCCAAGCCTATGAAAATCGTGACCCGTTCTCTCTTACGGGCTTATATCTACAGGTAATTAGTCCCTCGCCCACACATGCCATGTTTTTCACTTCTTTTTTGTGCTTAAATTTTTTGTGGTTGGTTCTTGCGTGATCCTAAGTCAAGAAAACATATATCACTGCCGCCGGTTGGACCCATCACTTGAGCCATCAGCCACTATCACTGCCGATTTTTAAGAAACCAACAGTGATGGGACCGGCACATAAAGTTAATTCTGTAGTAGTGCTCCCTCCCTGATCCTATTAACAAAGGAAGCGACCTGCCGTGAGCAGACTGAGCACACGTGGGGTAAGCTGCAGCGACAGGAGGACAAGTACGTGCTTGGCGAGCTGCATCTGCATCTACTGGATAGCTAGCACAGCTGCATGTGCGGGCAATGAGATGGGGTGGTGGTCCCAGGGGGGCAGTGGCGGGGCAGGATGATAACGCTAGAGTCATTGACCATGATGGTGGAGGTCAATGACATGAAGGGGAAGAGGCAGGCCGTCAACATCAACGGGAGGGCTAGGAGGCACCGGGGGCGGTCATGGAGGAGGCTTGGTGGCATCGGTGTCAAGGGGTAGGGTGGGGCATCAGACAAAGCTAGGTTCACATGGATTTAAAGGTTTATGTTTCTTCTAAGAGACTATATGCCTTCATTTTTTTCCAAAGCCGAGCAGACCAGCCTAGGGGAATGGATGAGACATGGCTGGGCAAAGCTTACTTGGGGGTGAAGCGAAGGCAGCAGGGCAGATGATATCTGTCTCGTAATTTTTAGTTGTAGAAGAAAAGAGATGGAGCATCATTTGTTGGTTTCCGCGGTCCATTCAAGTTCTTAGTTGGAAACAATGAAGGAGGGAGGGAAAGAATTATGACCTTTAAAATGCCTCAAGGAGGGAGCAAAAATGATACTAGAAGTTATGAAATATATTTTTGTAAAAATATATTTGGAGCTCTAAATATCATATTAAGTATTATTAGATTAGTTATGTAATATATTTTAATAATAAATTGATTTAGAGATACAAAAACTTAAAAGAGTTTAATTTAGTTTAACCTAGAATTGTTTTCTTAGGTGGAGAGAGTAGTACGCCACCAATCTGCACGTAGATCTCAAGGTTGTCGTAGGGCTTTATATTCCGATGTGATTTTGAACAATTGTAGTACTGGTGAAACAAGAAACCTTAGTTTTATAAAGTAAGAGAGGTTAGAAAAGACTATAGTTTTAGCAATATTTTATTTTAAAAAAAATACAAAATACAAAATTTTTTACATCTAACATCTCTAGTTTTGAAAATCAAAGCATTTTATGAAATTATGGTAGTTTTCTGAAACAACAAAATATTTTGTATTCAAAGTAGGGATTAAGAGAGTTAGGTGGAACTACGTTAATAGGAAAATGTTCGAGAACACATGATGAGGTTTTAAAAAGAGGGTCTTAGAGTTGATCTTATTAAAACATCATTGATGTTTAGTTTCTTGTCCGCAACCTACGTCCTTATTAAGGCGTGTCTTTTAGTGATTGCTTCATGTGCTAAGCAAGCCTTCTCAAGCTTGACTATTAATGTGGGTGTTACAACGACCAAGAGCTCTCCACCAACCCTCAAGCATTCAACTAGAGTTGCACTTCTCGAGGTGATGGACGGGGAACAACTTCAAAATGCACGCTTCGCGGAATTTGTAACACCCTAAATTTTGCTCCTTTGAAAATAGAGGAAAATTGATTTAATTTTGTATTTTTGTGCTCATAAAACAAAATAATAATAATATTTTTTATTAAATTAAAACTTACCATAGGAGATTAGCAACATGTTTGAGCATGCATGCCACAACATTTTATTTATTGTGATGAGTGTTTTTAAACTAAAATTCAAAATGAATTCAAATTGAATTTCAAATGGTTTTCAAATGGCTTAGAAAATTTGGAAGAGAAAATAAAAGGAGAAACCTTCTCCCTCCCTGTTTTGGCCCGAGTGGCCCAACCCCCCCTCTTTGCTCTTGGGTCGGGTCCCATTCTCCCACGCATAGCCTGCCCAGCAAGACCACAACCCAGTAGGAGAGCCCGCACCGAGCAGCAGCTTGGCCCAGCTTCATCTGCAGCCGGCCTAGTGCGTCTCTCTCTCCCCTCCCACTGACCAATCGGGCCTACGCATCAGTGCCCCTCTCTTCTTCCACCTTGAGCCCTAGCAGGACTCCACCAAGGCGGAAGCCAAATCCCGTTTTCCACGGGATCGTTTGCCAACATGCCCAACCGACCTTTATATAGCTTTTGGCAATCATCCGCGACTCCCTTTTCGATCTACGAGACACATGGGTCGACTTAGCCGCTCTCCTGACGCACATTTGGATCTCATCGGAGAAGCAAGAAGGCCGTCGCCACCACTGTCCAAGCCCTGCGTTGTCCCAAGGTCATCGAGAACCCTTTGCTGAGCTTCGCCTCGCTCCTACGGAGATGCCGAGCCTCTTCTCCATCTCTCTCTCGTCCTGGTTTAGTCTCCAATGGATGTTGAACTCGTGCAGGGAGTAGTCATCCCCAAATCCCGATGCCGAACATCCTCGGGTCATCCTTGCCCCCACTTTTGCCTCTGGTGAGTTCACAACAAGCTCCTCTTGCTCCCTGTGAGTTATGGTGTCCGAAGTCGATGGATTGCAAAACTCCGACGAGGACGGACCGATTCTGGCCACAGCACTACTGCAGTGGCATTGTTCCGGCCGGCAGCCGCCACCCCCACTCTCTCTAATCTAATCTCAGCCCTAGGTTTTAGATCCAACGCTCCAGATTAGGCCGTAACCCTTCGTCTGGATCTTTTGTTAAAGAGCCCCTGCATTTTTGTCAAATAGAACCTGCAGTCGAAGCATATTCTCAAAATACGTATTCTATTTTTGAAAACGTAATTCCCGTCAGTTTAAATCAAAATACGTTTTCAGGATATTACAAGTTTTCCACTGATTTTATTTAGCTCATAAATATACGTTTTAACACCGATTTGACCCATTCAAATTATGTTAGATTCATATTCAAGAGAACTACATGTTAGTAAATTTATTTCACCAATTTGCAACTTTTTAATTTTGTGACCTTATTTAATTAATTACTTTTATAAAGGAAATCTTAGAAAATTCATATCTTCTCTATTTTAGCTCTGATTTTCGTGATCCTTACGTCGGTGTGATTGTAGCGATGTGTAGAATCCTTTTATCAACTTTTCTTATTGTTTTTCTACTGTTGGTGTACTATTCTAATCATAGCCTTGTTTGCTTTGTATATGTTTGGTCTTGATTGTTTGTGTGTCGATGATTGCTGATGGAGTATCGACGGTGAGCAGTTCATGGATGATCAAGAGTGCTACTACAAGCAGGACCAGAGAAATATGATCAAGGCAAGTATAGCATTTGGGTTTTCATTCGGTGACCATGACCTTGTGACTTAATTAATGTTTAAGCAACAAACGATAAAAATGACTTTTTAGCAACTTGAGGATTTCTCTATTATGGCTCTGGCTTTAGCTTAGTAGGAAGACCTTTTCTAACTTGTTAGACTGACTCCAACAAGCTAGGCAAACCATTACCCAAACCTATTTTGGGTCCTGTACAGTGAAAAAAAAAACGCTTCCAACAGAATAGCCAAAGGGAACACCTATTTTGGGTAGAAGGGAAGAGGCAACCCAAATATGCGTTCTCTCCCTGTCTTCTCTCTCCTCGACCCAAATGGAGTCCGGTGGCTGTCTTCTCTCTCCCAATCCTCATCCCCTTCCGCTGGGATGCGCACCACGCCTCCATCTCCGCCAGACGCGAAACAGACGACGGTCCGCAACGGGCTCGAAGCAGGAGAAGGCCTCCGCGAGCATGGCGCCGTCGGCGTGCGGCGAGAGGCCGTGGACGAAGAGCCGACAGTGCGGGGCGATGCGGTGGCTCCGCTTGGTCGTGGACAACTCCTTTGGCTCCGCTGCCACCATCGTTGGCGGGGCTCCCGGCGCAGCGCACCGGCCGCCGGAGTAAGCCTGCGAGCAGCTGCAGGGGCAGGGTCGGCAGGGCTCCCATGCGCTCGACCGAGGCAGCAGCGGCGGAGCTTCTATGTCCAAGGGAAACAAGAACTCCAGCCTAGTGTTGGGTGGGTCCATGGCAGGAGCGGGGCGCGGCCAGCATGGCAAGGCGGATCCATGGCAGGGAGTGGCGGGAGCAGGACGGCATGCCCGTGGCAAGCAGTCGGAGCGGCGGCACGGTAGTTTTGGGTCTCTGCTTTTGCGATAGCTGTTGGAGAAGGAATGTTTTGGGTTTGCTATCTATATACTGTGCGTGACCTAAATCAAAGAATAGGTCTCCATTTTAGGTTCTCTTTGTTGGAGATAGTCTTAGAGGTTACTCGTAAGGGCACTCGAGGGGCTTGCATTTTGGGTATAGTGCGGCCTCTGTCCTTATGTGTATAGGCTGCACATCATTGTGCCATTTGGAAGGTGGTTCTATATGTGCGCACTGATTGGGAACATGCGGCCCTAACTTGTCAGATGAACTTTTAAAAGGTTTCATAGTGAATCCTGCCGACCACCCTAGGAAGGGGGTTAAGAGACTCGCGACCTCGGGTGAAAGGGTAAATCATTACTCATGGATAAAGATGTACAACCTCTGCAGAGTGTTTAATAAACTAGTATACTAGCTATGCTCACGGTCATGAGCGGCCTTGGGGACTCTTACATTAAAGATGATGATTCTTATTATGTTATTATGCTCAATGTTTATTGTTTTATGCTCTACATTATTTATATCACATTGATCATGAGTTTGTGGGATCTGCTACTACCTTATTGCTATATTTGTGGAGTTCGACAGGGACTCACTCTTGCTATTTCCCCCACACCTCAGGAGAAGCTTTAGGCTTGTGATCATGAGTTGATACCCGAAGTCTGGATTTATCTTCCGTTGTTTTTGCTGCCTAAGGTTATCACTGATTTACTAAGTACGTTATATGATTTATGCATTGTCTATTGATATTACTCTTATTTATAGCTATATGTGAGATTTGACCTTTAAGACTCATATATAGTGTATATATGATTTTGTCCTTAAAATCAGGTATTACAGAATTGCTTGACAAGGAAGCTAGCAAATATCTGAGCAGCATCATTGAGATAGCGAAGAGGGATCTACTCTGTTGGCGGGCCTTGATAAAGGCGCTGGCGTTGCCTAGGGTTCGCAAGGACTCATATATAGTCTATTGATCAACTTCTCGCCCAAGAATGTCACATGTCATTGAGGGCATCGCTTATGCAAGAGAGAGGTTGCAGCAGCCAATCTCCAACTCTCCATGCGGCTGTGCAGAGGAAAGCCGGGCGAAATCATGGTTAGCTTCCGGTCTACCTTGTTGATGATGGAACAGAATCAAAAGGGACCAGCAGGCAACTTGCCATTCAGCACTAGAGGGCCAATAGGTAGCCCGCCGGTCAGCAGCTAGCACTGCAGCAGCCCCATTGTTGGAACTGCAAAACAATTTTAATTTTCATGGGATTGTTTGTTGCTTTTGAGGATGTCAGCAAGTTTGCATCAACATCAGTGATAAATTATCTTCTGAACAAGGATATGAACTTTCATTTGTCTTTCTCTGTTGCTAAAAGCATACTAAAGGCGACGTCGCTTTGACTTTTTTTGGACATATTATTATATCTGGATACATACCAAAATGGTTGCAATAAAAAGTCAAGCGACTTGTAATTTGGGACGGAGGGAATACTAATTAAAGGACACCATATTTTCGATGAATATTTATGTTCTGTTCTGTTCTTTCTTTCTTCTGAAAGGAAGGCGCAGTTCATCCTTTCCATGACACTTTCAGTCTTCCCATCGAAGCACTAGCTCCTTTTACTCTCAGTTCGGACACAACAAATATTCTGAATTATTAATTTGTTCAATAGACAACAAGGTACCAGTTTCTAAATGTAAGACTTCTTTCAGGAGGTAATTTGTTAGCTACCCGGTTACTGCATGTTCATCCATCTCGATTTGTCGGACAGTGAAATTTCCTGAATGTTGGTCGTAGCTACCATCTATTACTGCAATGCATTAGTGCAATCTTGCTAGCTCCCATATCTGAAGTGAAATTTCCTGAATGTTGCCTCGTGATTACAAACTTATCTCAAGCTCCTAATCGCTAGCTCCCAATTTGCTTCTCATGTGTGTGAACTTTTGTGTTGAATTTGTAAAGTGAATTTTACTAGTCATTACATTGTTGGAATTGGATGTGGCCACGTATGGTACTTGATCTCCGTTACTATATGAATCTAGCTAGTGGAACACACTGGTCGTTGGCTCCAAGGAGACTGGAGTCCAAGGCCTACTGGGTCGATTAATTTAGTCTTAGCCGATCTACTGGTTGATAGTTCAGTTTAGCCTAGTAATTTGGAAAGGCTCCATGCAATATTCATCTCCAAATTAATGTCAAGAAATATTGTTGATATATGTAACGGCATATCATATACAAACAATATCCAATAAATTATGTAGGATCCTCACGTACTTCAGTTCAAATATTCAACTAGAACATGGTGATATAGCTTGTAGCAGAAACACAAAAATAGTGATTGGTTACATACACTTCCCATTTAATTATTCTACCATATTGTCTTAGCATGTCATAATTGAATACACACGGGAGTAATGCAAAATACATATATAAACCTATCTTCATACAATGAAGTGACTCCCAATTTACTTAGTTGTGGTTGTTCTCCCAAAACTGAGCTTGGAGCCAATCAATTGTTCCCTTTTGCACCTGGAAAGCCTTGGCCAAGACATCATCTGAGATGGGCGGTTTTGATCCAAAGACCGCGTTGGCAATAGTAATAGCCCCAGGGTTCTGGCTGCTTAGTGCAGCGATCGCGACAGCTGGCTTGTCATGGACTGGGTTGAATTGGAAGTGTATGAGCCCTTGGGGGAACACAAACACGTCACCCTTGTTGAGAACCTTGGTGAATAGCTTGTTACCGTTGTCTGTGTTGGAGGTGACAAATCCAACATAGAGTGTACCCTCAAGCACGGTGAGAATCTCTGTGGCACGAGGATGTGTGTGTGGAGGATTCTGACCTAATGGTGCATAGTCAATGCGAGCCATCGAGATGCCAAGGGTGTTGAGTCCAGGCAACTGCATGACATTGATCAAAGTAACGTTAGATCCGACCTTGCTCTTCATGGTGTCTCTAGGCTGGTCAAGTTTTGCTGCCTTGAAGAAGTCATCTGCGTTCACAGCCATTGGGTCCTTGCAAACAAATCCATTCACCTTCACTGTATGCATAGACAAAGGCAAATAGTTAGATGAAGAACATGTCATTAGGCCATACCTAGAAATGCTTGTTGTATGTAGATGTTTGTTTGAACAAATGATTCTTATTTGATTAGAGATTTAGTATAAGAAAACAGCTTGAGTTAAAGCGAGAGTATGCATACCTGGAGAATGTTTGTCGGCAACACAAAAGTCTTGGAGGGGGGCTAGGGTCAGAGGCAGTGGCCTGTGAAATGACAAATGCTACAAAAGAAACGAGAATGAAGTAGCTGGAGGCAGCCATTTGGTTTTGCACACGCTTTTTGTACGTGTTTGCAGTCTCTGAATTCAGCTATGGAGCTTCTTAGCTTGTGGTGTTTGTGTCTGTCTTGTTGATGCCTTCGCCATGGGGATGGAGAGGTTATATAGCCTGCCGCATGCTCATGTGGCAACGTGTACGTGTTAATGGCTGAAAAAGTTATAAGTTGAACCTATCAGGAGAACTGATCGAAGAAACAGTCTTGGCAGTGATATCGACTTTCCAAACCTACCCTGCTTTTAATAATATTTTCACACGCACCATACGACTAACAAAATCAGCGTGCATGGTCTCTTTGCTTGCAGTTGCAGCACAGCATATATATATTACCAAAGTGTACTCTTTGTTTTCTTTTTGTGTTTCTAGGTGTCTGGGTTCAAGCATACTATCATCGTTTTAAATATCAATTTTACAAATTGGAAGAAAACCACAAAATCAAGATTTCTAGTGGTCACATAAATTGATTGAAATTTTAAAACCTTTGGAAGTAAACCGCAAAATGGAGGAGATCGGTTAGTGGATTCGAATTTGGATAAAACCGATAATTTGGACATCCATTTGAGCATCAGATGCATGATAAGACATTGGTATGAGTGCGTTGCTGATGGTGGACAGTGATAGCTGCGTAAACAAGAAAAATGGTTCATCAGACAATCTTTGCTTGTGCTAACGTAAGTATGGAAACAGTCAACTCACAAAGAAATATAGAAATAGTCTACAAAATGCGAAAGTATATGACCGTCATATAAAATCTTTATTACTTTTTCCACTTCATATCATTATAACTATCCAACAATCTCCATATATTTCGTCATTCAAGACGATTAATGTTTCCATTGTTTGTTTGGTGGTCACCTTTTTTTTTGCTTGTGAGAACTGTGGTACACGCTTTACTAGGTCAAGCACTGATTGCTTCTTAGTAGCTTTACACTAATACGTGAAGTATATGGATTGCTTAGCGGGCATGATTTAAACCAGAACTTATATAAAATAAAACTACTTTTTTCCCTGTCAATCTTTTGTTGGTTGATATTTTACTAGCTTATGGTCTAACATGCTTATTTTCTTGCATTTCATCACCATTGGTTCTGACTGTGATAGTTGCGTATACAAGAGAAATGCTTCAAAAGGTCCGTCGATGGTTGTGCTAACATATGTATAGAAAGAGTCAACTCCTCGCTAATAAAAGGTAGAAAGAGTCAACAGTGGGGAAGCCTGTCTATAACACATGTATATATAGTATCTTCACCTTGATCATATAACTATTTAATATATAATCTCCATCTCGTCATTCGCGACCACTATACAGCAGAAAGAGTCAACTCATGTTTCCAATGTTTACTTGATCAACTGGAATGCTTCCGTACCAAGGCAGGGACGAACTTGGTAAAAGCCTAACAGGGTAGCTACAGCACGTTTTACCTTTGAGTTAATCTAGAGGTGAAGTATCTATCGGTACAAGACCAAACCATCATCTGTTCTTTGTGCTCCACCACACGGTCATCCCATAATGCTGCAGCCTGCTATTGCCACAGCATTAGGAAAATATATTTTTTCTTTTCACCAGATCCCAGACTTTTTGATATGATACTGGTAGGGATGAAAACGGACCAGATACGGACAGATATCACCAATATCATATTTGTTTTCATATTTTTGGTCGGATTCGGATTCGAATACGGATAATGTCAACCATGTCATAAGATAGGATTAGATGTCGACATTATAAATATACGATTTAAGTATTCGGATACGGATACAGTATTGGATGTTGAATATTCCGACTCGAATACGGATAGATCTGAACTCCTCTAAACGAATTCGGTCTCGAATACGGTCGGAAAATATCCGTACCGTTTTCATCCCTGAACACTGGCCCTTCATTGACGTCCGGCTGCACCTGATAGTGACTTTTTTTTTGGGATCGATCAAGCATTTGGCTTCTGGCTACCCATAAGGCCATAACTAGGGATCACTGCCGGTTTGGAACCAGCTTTTACTTCCAGATTTTGATCTGGCATTGGTTAATCGGCTGTGTTGACCTTGAAGTTTCACTAGATCCTAACATAGGGTCATGTTACATCCCTGATCCCCTCTAGCTAGAATCGCTCGCGGACTCAGGGGCTACACCCCTCAAGTATACCTTCTGGCCAACGATAGGGCAGAGCCCTAGTATGCTCACCGCCTCTGCTCGGGGCTCCTGATCACGGCCCGATCCCCTGGCCCCCGGTCTCCAGCACAGGCCATCTAGGCTAGAACCTGTTAGAAAATTAGACATTTTAATGTTTGATTTAATCTAAAAAATTACGCATAATATTGTGGTGGTATATATGTGCACGTGTGCAATTTTATCACTACTCAGTTTAGAGATAAACATTGCAAGAACTACTGCAACTACAACAGACATACTGAAAATAAAAGTCAATCGATTAGGATTGTACCCCGAGGAGGGACCAGTGCCGAAGGCACCGGCGGCTCCATTCGCACTAGTCGACATAGTGCGTTGCGTGAAGTAGCGGACCACAGTCGATGCAGGAAGATGTTCGCAGTGTAGTCCCGCGAACGTCCACCAGGAAAAAGACGAAGACGCAGTAGTCGATCTCGATCCACCGGAGTGGAAGAAGATGATCTCGTCGGTGAGCAGTCGCGGAAGACGCTCCCCAAAAATCTGATTGCCTGCACACCCGAGCAGGTGTGTCGATGTAGGAAGTCGTGTTTCGGAGGCCTGCTCTCCCGATCTCTGTGCGCGCAGAGGTTCGGGACGGGGACGAACAGAGAGCAACTCGACCGAAAGAGAGAGGACTGATTGTGTCCTGCAGGTAAGGAAAGAGTGTCACACGTATGGAATATATAGGCCCCAGGTGGAAACGTCTCATTGATGACAATTAATCACATTTAATTGCCATAAACCGAGTCAATCAATTAGCAATTAATTGCCATTAATTACACAACGGTAAGATCTTGTTTTCCTCCCTTTCCTTATTCACCACGCGTGTGCCATGTCACGTCTGGTCCTCGTGTGTCATCTCGATAAGACAAGACAAGCACGCACGCACGCACGCACGCCACGCCACGCCACGGCTCGGCGGCGGCGGCGCGCGCGCGTGTGGCACCCTTTTTCCCTTCCTCAACTTCTCCATAGGAGCTAACAAAGGCCACCTATTTAAGTTGAGTTAACATATGGTCAATCATCAATACGGTACTAAACCGTTTTCATTATAGCATTTATTATGGGCACTTGAATTAATCATCAAATATAATTATGGACTAAAGGCCCATTATATTCAACAATCCCCACCTATTTCTAGGGCACATAAGAAAAGCTCTCGAATTTCCATATCGTTTCATATACGAGTCGTTTCAGTGGAGACTGTTAAGTTGAACTTCCACTTAGAGTACAGACTACACTTAGTCACAACTTGAACAATGGACTATGCCTTGAATTGCAAGTTTTCTGTGATATAAGCTTCATCTAAATTCATAACTGATACAGGGTTGCATGAACATCCCCTCTGGTTGAAGCATATAAGTCATACTTCTAGCCCATTCATGAGTATCTAGAGATCACCCAAATCTCATAGACTGTGACTAACAGTCAAACTCATATAGGTGTATTCCTTAAAGATGTTCTGTAGGACAACATCTATCGCTTCACAAGCCGCTTTGGAATACATTAAGGTATATAACCAGCCTTCCTTACGGACTTAGGAAAGAAGTGCAATTGAGATGAGTTAAGTAAAGGGTCTTTCCTCACAATCTACTTCTGGCTTGTTTCACCATTCTACTTCACGGGATCTCCGATCCTATAGAATAGGTTGCCACCATGGTAGACCTCACGTGGGTCTCAAACCCATCTCACTCGATGCACTATCTATCACATTACGGGATAGTCCCTTTGTGAATTGATCTGCCAGATTCTTAAATGTATGGACATAGTCCAATGCTATAACTCCGGAGTTTCTCAATTTTCTGACAGTCTTCAAACGCCGTTTGGCATGCCTAGTAGACTTCATGTTGTCCTTAGAACTGTTGACTTTTGTGATCACCGTTTGATTGTCACAGTTCATGGAAATAGCCGTCACAGTTTTTTCAACCACCGGTAGATCCATCAGGAGTTCGTGAAGCCACTCGGCCTCAGTGCCGGCGGTGTCTAATGCTGTGAGTTCTGCTTCCATGGTTGACTTCGTTAAGATAGTCTGCTCGCAAGACTTCCATGAAACAGCGCCACCTCCAAGCAAAAACACATATCCACTTGTGGCCTTTAACATCAACATCAGATATCCAATTTGCATCACAATAACCCTCTAATACCTTTGGGTATCCGGTATAGTGAATGCCATAGCTCACAGTACATTTCAGATAGCGCATCACTCTCTCAAGAGCTTGCCAATGAATATCTCCCGGATTTGACACAAACCGGCTAAGTTTGCTCACTGCAAACGAGATATCAGGCCTCGTGGCACTTGCAAGGTACATCAATGAGCCTATAATTTGGGAGAATCTTAGTTGATCCCTTGCTATTCTTTGATTTTTCCTCAATAGCACACTAGGATCATAAGGCGTAGGAGCAGATTGACAGTCACTATACCCAAAGCGACTTAAAATCTTTTCCACATAGTGGGATTGCACAAGTGTAATCCCACCATTACCTTCTCTTGAAAGCTTAATGTTTAGAATAACATCAGCTTCTCCCAAATCTTTCATCTCAAAGTTATTAGACAAAAAGTCTTTAACTTCCTTGATCACATCAAGGCTTGTCCCAAGGATCAGTATGTCATCCACGTACAGACAAAGGATCACACCTTCACCCCCACCAAACCTATAGTACATACATTTGTCAGCTTCATTAACAGCAAAGCCGACAGAAGTTAAAGTTCTGTCAAACTTCTCATGCCATTATTTTGGAGCTTGTTTTAGGCCATATAGGGATTTTAATAACTTACACACCTTGCCCTGTTGACCACTTGTTACAAATCCATCAGGCTGATCCATATAGATCTCTTCCTCCAACTCTCCAATTAGGAAAGCTGTCTTCACATCCATCTGATGAATGAGAAGACCATGAGAGGCAGCCAAAGATAGTAACACTCGAATTGTGGTCAAACGGGCAACAGGTGAATAAGTATCAAAGAAATATTCCACTTCTCTTTGGGTATAACCCTTAGCCACAAGCCTAGCCTTGTACCTCTCAATTGTACCATCAGGCCTAAGCTTTTTCTTGAACACCCATTTACACCCTATAGGTTTACACCCATAAGGCCGTTCAACCACTTCCCAAGTTCCATTAGACATTATTGAATCCATCTTAGTCCTTATTGCTTCCTTCCACAAGTTAGCATCAGGAGAGGAAAGTGCCTCTTTAATGGTTGTTGGGGTATCATCCACGAGGTACACAATATAGTCATCTCCAAAAGACTTCACTTTTTTTTTGTCTTTTGCTCGTTCGAGTGACTACATTATCATCCTCCTCAGGATAGTGAACATGAGGTTCCTCAGATTGTTCTATCGGAATAAATTGCTCATGGTAATTTATAGACTCATGACTAAAAATATTAGGTGTACTTTTCATAGGAAACTCAGTTTCAAAGAATGTTGCATCTCTTGATTCTATTATAGTACCAACATGCATATCTGGTACTCCAGAATTTATAATTAAAAATCTATACCCTACGCTGTGAGTAGCATAACCAAGGATAATACAATCAACTGTCTTAGGTCCGAGTTTGCGTTTCTTGTTTATTGGCACATTCACTTTAGCCAAACAACCCCAAGTACGCAAATAGGAGACATTTATTATTTTATTTTCCCATTCCTCAAATGGTGTGATTTCTTTATTCTTTGTAGGAACTCTATTCAGGACATAACATGCTGTCAATATCGCCTCACCCCACCATTCTTTAGATAGTCCCGAAGTCTCTAACATGGCGTTAACCATCTCAGTTAAAGTACGATTCTTTCTTTCAGCAATCCCATTGGACTGTGGTGAGTATGGCGGTGTCCTCTCATGAATAATTCCATGTTCTACGCAGAAATCAGAAAAATCACTTGAAAAATATTCTCCACCGTGATCGGACCTTAAGCGTTTAATTTTCCTCTCAAGTTGATTTTCTACTTCAGCTTTATAGGCTTTAAAATATTGTAATGCTTCATCCTTTGTTTTAAGCAAGTACACATGACAAAATCTAGTACAATCGTCTATAAATGTAATGAAGTATCGTTTACCACCTTTAGTCAACTCACCATTCATCTCGCATAGATCGGAATGGATTAATTCTAATGGTGCCAAGTTCCTCGCCTCCGCAGCCTTGTGAGGCTTGCGAGGTTGCTTAGATTGCACACATACATGGCACTTAGAACCTTTGACTAAATTAAATTTCGGGATTAAATTCATATTTGCTAGCCGCGTTAAACAACCATAATTAACAAGACAAAATCGCGAATGCCAAACTCATTCGAAATAATAGTATGGTTCACGATTTTATTACACACATCATGCATAGATAAGCGGAACAAGCCTCCGCAATCATAACCTTTACCAATAAAAGTTCCAAACTTTGAAAGTATAATTTTATTGGCCTCAAAGACTATATTGTAGCCATCTCTGCAAAGCTGTGAGCCGCTAACTAGATTTTTTTTTATGGAGGGGACATGCTGCACGTTCTTCGTCAGCACCGTCTTTCCCGAAGTGAACTTCAGAATGACCGTACCAACACCAAGAACACGCGCATGAGAGCCATTCCCCATCAGTAAGGCTCCAGTGTCGCCGGCCTGATAAGAAGAAAACAAAGAGATGTCAGCACATACATGAAAATTAGCCTCAGTATCCATCCACCACTCAGATGAATGACAGACTGAAAGAACAATAGATAAATAATTACCATACCAAGATGTTCCTCCTTCAGCCTCGCTAATGACCATATTCACTGACTTTTTCTCTTCTCGTTTGAATTTGCGATGTGGACAAGCACTTGCCCAGTGGTCATCGCTACCGCAAACAAAGCAGCCTCCATCTGTCTTTTTCTTCTTAAAAGTTGCAGTTTGCTTTGGCTTCAGATTTGTCCCTTGCTTGTTCTCTTGCTTGTTCTTTTTTTTATTACGGAATGCGAATTGCCTTTTCTTTTGCACCACATTGGCACTAGAAGACTCAACGCCTTCTCCTCAACATCAAGAGTTCCCATGAGTTCGGCAAGACCAAACTCTTTCCTCTGATGTTTTAGAGAAGTAGCAAAATCCTTCCAAGAAAGTGACAGCTTAGCGATTATACCACCGGCCACAAACTTTTCAGGCAACACACAAGAGAATTGTTCTAATTCCTTAGCTAGTGCCTGTATCTCATGTGCTTGTTCAATCACAGAACGGTTATCCACCATTTTGTAATCAAACAGTTGCTCCATGAGGTACAGCTCGCTACCAGCATCAGAAACCCCGAACTTGGCCTCAAACGCATCCCATAATTCCTTAGCAGTGGTGCAAATGATATAGTTGTCAACATACTTTTTATCGAGCGCACTAATCACGGCGCCTCTAAAGAGGTTATCCGCTGCCATGAACGTTTGCTCCTCATCAGGAGTAAACTGTTCCGGCTTCCCCTTCGCGGCGTTGTAGCAACTCATAGCAGTTAACCACAATATCATTCTCGCGCGCCACCGCTTATAGTTTGAACCATCAAACGCATCCGGTTTTAACGCAGCAGCAAAACCACTAACACAAAAATGCCTAATATCAGATTTTGGATTGTTACAAAATTAGACATTTTAATGTTTGATTTAATCTAGAAAATTACGCATAATATTGTGGTGGTATATATGTGCACGTGTGCAATTTTATCACTACTCAGTTTAGAGATAAACATTGCAAGAACTACTGCAACTACAACAGACATACTGAAAATAAAAGACAATCGACTAGGATTGTACCCCGAGGAGGGACCAGTGCCGAAGGCACCGGCGGCTCCATTCGCACTAGTCGATATAGTGCGTTGCGTGAAGTAGCGGACCACAGTCGATGCAGGAAGATGTTCGCAGTGCAGTCCCGCGAACGCAGTAGTCGATCTCGATCCGCCGGAGTGGAAGAAGACGATCTCATCGGTGAGCAGTCGCGGAAGACGCTCCCCAAAAACCTGATTGCCCGCACACCCGAGCAGGTGTCTCGATGTAGGACGTCGGGTTCCGGAGGCCTGCTCTCCCGATCTCTGTGCGCGCAGAGGTTCAGGACGGGAACAAACAGAGAGCAACTCGATAGAAAGCGAGAGGACTGATTGTGTCTCGCACGTAAGGAAAGAGTGTCACGCGTATGGAATATATAGGCCCCAGGAGGAAACGTCTGATTGATGACAATTAATCACATTTAATTGCCATAAACCGAGTCCATCAATTAGCAACAATACAAGAACGCACGCACGCCACGCCTCGGCACGGCACGGCTCGACGGTGGCAGCGGGGCGCGCGCGCGTGTGGCACCCTTTTTCCCTTCCTCAACTTCTCCATAGGAGCTAACAAAAGCCACATATTTAAGTTGAGTTAACACATGGTCAATCATCAATACAGTACTAAACCGTTTTCATTATAGCATTTATTATGGGTTCTTTAATTAATCATTAAATATAATTATGGGCTAAAGGCCCATTATATTTGACAGAACCTAGCGCCCCGAGCACCCAAGGCTCTGGGGCTGCAGTGTTGTCTGATGGACGCAGTGCTGTCCTCCATGCTTCCGACAAGGTCATGCACGGGGCGTGACAGAAAGGGGACAAATCTCCGGCACAGTAGGGCCATTTCCCCCCTCTCTACACACCTTCCTCTCTGACACCTTCCTCTCTGACAGTGGCGGAGCTAGGATTTTATAGTTGGGTATTCCACGTATAAAAAAATTTTCTATGTATATGTGCAATAGTAATAGGGGACAAAATCAATACAAAATTGATCCTGGTGCAGCTCAAGTAGTACATATAATTTTTTTAAAATATATGCTAGGTAAAATATTTGTTTATCCTAGTAACAAGACATCAGGCAAAGTGAGCCTAGTATCGCCCCTGATAATAATCAAAGTATATATAAATTCTTTATCTATGTTACAAGAATACAATGCAACATTTCTTTAAAAAAATCAAAACGCAACAAAAAAAAGAAGAAAATGAAACCTTCAATTTTTACTTTGAAGAATAAAAAAATAGATGTGGGATCTTTGTGTTCACCTTGTTGTTGCTTCAAGCCATATATGAGAAAGGCGTTGAGGGGGAGCCATATATGAGAAAGCCTACAAAGACCACTGACCACCGCCGCCGCCAGAGGAATGCCGTCGATGGGGTTTCTTTCTGATGAGTTCATGGGCAGCCGCTACTAGTTGTTCTACTAGGCTTAGAGCAACTTCAAGAGTTTAACTATTCTTATTGTTTATGCTATTTTAGAATTTGTATAGCAAAAGTATACTCCAACTAATATGCTATCTAATTTTGTAAAATAGAAAGTTGGCTTTCCCTTGATTTTCGGTGGCTATATATAGCTTCTTACAGACGCTAACTGTAAGACTTTGTAAAGTAACAAGAATGTTGTAGATCTCTTATTTTTTAGAAATTTTCTATTGGACAAAATAGCTAAGCAATAGAATTTGATAATTAATTTTAGCCAGACTATTGGAGTTCTTTTATGGGCTATATATTTGCAACATTCAATAAACTAACATATATGCTGATTATACATGTGTGTGTATATATACATATATTTGTGTTTGTCACAAAAATCATGGGTATTTCATGGAATACATGGGTATACCCCTGGCGCCGCCCATGCTCTCTGATCCTCTCAAGGAATGGCTCACAGTATGACTTTAACGACATCAACTACTACTCTCCATCCTGCGTGTGCTTCGACATTGATAGCGACAACCTTGCCAAGAATGCTCCTGAACTTAGGAACTATTCTTCTGATATTCTAATTGGACTATGGCTATTGCTATAATTAGAGGGCTCTAAATGAATTATTTATTTATCTATTATGATGCTTAATATGTACTTATCATTTATATATATACACTGTCGTATAAGATTTAGAAGTCATTTAGGACAATGACACAGTCTCCAAAACACAAGACCTCTTATTTTTATAAAAATATCTAGGAAAAAATGATATATGTATACTTTTATGAAAGTATTTTTCAAGACAAATCTATTCATATAATTGAAACATTTGCAAACTCAGCATTTAAAAGTTATTGATGATTTATATTCTCAATGTTTGACCCAAACTTGTCCAAAATGACTAAATCATATAGAAAGGGAGTATATATATCTTTATCATGTGAGTGTATGATATTGATTAAATCTTTCATATGTAAACTTTAGTTATCAATACTATATATTCATGCAAAGTTATACCTTCCCAGTGGTAAAATTATAAATTGATTATCTGTCCGCTTGCATACATGATATCTACACTTCATTAACTTGGTACTGCATCTGGTCAAGCGTTTGGCTGCTCACTATATATACCCCATATAACCGGCAGTCATATAAATTACATTAATTTTTTGATTAAAGTCATGGTGGCAGAGCCACAACACGGACACAATTACAATTATAGTAGAGAAATACTGACCATTTATTTTATTATCATTAGTAGCATAGAAATAATAAAAACATACAGTAGTAAGTAAAGTGCAAAAAAATTCTATATTCCCATACAAATTATTGCAGAACTCATACAATGGCCGAACATGATTTATTTAGTTGTGGTTGTTCTCCCAGAACTGAGCTTGAAGCCAATCAATTGTCCCCTTTTGCACCTGGAATGCCTTGGCCAAGACATCATCTGAGATTGGTGGCTTTGATCCAAAGACTGCGTTGGCAATAGTTATAGCCCCAGGGTTCTGGCTACTTAGTGCCGCGATTGCGACTGCTGGCTTGTCATGTTTAGGATTGAATTGGAAGTGGATGAGCCCTTGGGGGAATACAAACACATCACCCTTCTTGAGAACCTTGGTGAATAGCTTGTTGCCATTGTCTGTGTTGGAGGTGACAAATCCAACATAGAGTGTACCCTCAAGCACGGTGAGAATCTCCGTGGCACGTGGGTGGGTGTGTGGCGGATTCTGACCTAATGGTGCATAGTCAATGCGAGCCAACGAGATACCTAGGGTGTTGAGTCCAGGCAACTGCATGACATTGATCAAAGTGACATTGGATCCAACCTTGCTTTTCATTGTGTCCCTAGGTTTGTCAAGGTTTGCTGCCTTGAAAAAGTCATCTGCATTCACAGCCATGGGGTCCTTGCAGACAAATCCATTCACCTTCACTGCATATACAAAGACAGAAAAATAGGTACATAACGATCAGAAATCATTATAATTAGGACATACATAAAACTCTAGTTTCTGTTCTGACAAATAATTCCAATTTGATATGTGATTTAGTACAACAAGACATAGTGCATTATTTAATGTTAGTGCATGGATACCTGGAGAGTGTATGTCGGCAACACAGAAGTCCTGGAGCGGGCTTGGGTCAGAAGCAATGGCCTGAGAAGTGACCAATGCTAGAAAAGAAACGAGGAGAAAGTAGGTGGCTGGAGCCATCTTGTTGTCTCCGAACTCAGCTATAGCGAGCTTCTCGTTGAGTTTGTGTCTCTGTTGATGCTTTGGGCATGGGGATATTGCGTTTATATAGGCTTGCCACAGCGGCAAGTGTGGTGACGTGAACGTGTTAATGACTGAAAACTTCCAAGTTCAACCTACCAACAGAAGAAACAGTCTCCGGCTCGTAGAACCTGCACATGAAACAACACAATTATCTTTTTACTATACCAACCTTTTCAAACCTACCTTGCTTTTAGTATTTTCATTTCACACGCATTCCAGTAAACAAATATTATGTGATCACTTTGGAACGTGTTCCTTCTTTTCTTTTGTGTTTTTGGGAGGAAGGGTCATGCTAATTACCTTTCGAAAAAAATCTAAAAAATGATTCAAATAGTCCACATTCATGCTTGTGCTCACATGCTATAGAAATTAGAAAGGATCAACTCCTCGCTAACAAAAGATAGAAAGAGTCAACAGTGTGAAAGCCTCAATCTTTATTTTGCGCCTTGATTATATAAATATCTAACAATCTCCATGTCGTCATTTGTGACCACATAAGTCATAGCAGATTCATGTTCCCAATGTTAACTTGGTCAGCATTTTTTGGGGAGCTAACATACATGAATTAATTGAGTGGAATGCTTCCACAGGTAGCAAGTTGGGGACGAACTGGTAAAAGCCCCCGTTCGGTTAGGGACGTTCCTAGCATGGAACCGTTCCAGCGTTATATAAATTATCGAAGCAAGTGTCCGGCATGGAAATCAGGTGAAGCTTCTATATCTACCAGCGAGGTTATTTTTCTATTATATACACATAATCCCTGACTTTTTCGTATATGATATCGTCCGCACTTCATTAACTTCCTGCTGCATCTTCTAGTGACCTTAGATCGATCAAGAAAAATAACAGAACTGCGCCACACCTGGCCCGTGCTTAATTGTGTTGGTTCAAAAATTCCGGTCCGGTGGCAAAGAATCTCTGCCGGTGCGTGTTACCCGTTCGCAATATCCGGTAGTAAAATTGGAAACACATGGTTGATATATTTGATAAGTGACAGCGATAGTATAGAGCTAATATCAATGGAATTGAGGTTGTATAGTGTCATGGCCGTTTTGAAGAACAAAACCATGCAGAATAGCCATATAATATATATATATATATATATATATATATATATATATATATATATAACAGGAAGTCCACATATATAACAACATAATGAAAGATATCAAAAAATAATGTTATTAGATAACGTATACATAGTTATATTACACTTACATCAGAGTATCACGGAACGGTATAATCCTGAGGCTCAATCTTCATAGGAATAGCTGACTCAGGGCTGCGTAAGCTAAACACTTTGGGTAGTTTTCTGAGAACGTCCTTCGTGTTGGGAATATGCCCTAGAGGTAATCATAGAGATGATGATATATATTATGAGCTCGATGAATATTCATTATAGACAAACTTGTATCAGTTGACAATTATGTGAATTGTTTGTGAAACTCTTTTACTTGAATGGTTATTCTAAAGTTGTCCCTAATCAGAGTTCGTGTGAGAACACACATGAATATTAGATTAGCACGTGTATTAGTTGATGACTATGTTTCATAAGTCATAGACATAGAGATGTCAAACTAATAATGTGGGCACATGTATGGCATGGGGCTGGACTGACCCAACCTGATATGTTCTTATTATCTCTTTATACATCATGTACATTGTGTCCGTAGACCTGAAATTGTTTTATGTTCTCAAGATGTGAAACGACCTACTTGGAAACTATTAAACGCTACTCCGTAACAGGGTAGTTACAAAGGTGGTCTTCAGGTTTGTCAAGAAACATACAATGAGGCATAGAAAATCAAGATGGAACTTGCCTCTCTGTGTGAGAGAGATATCACTAGATCACTCAAGTGATTGGATCAACAAATGCATGGCCATCCTTGGGTTAAGTATTAAGCCACGAGTTGAACCAAATATCGTGTGGCAAAGGAATCACATGTATGTATTTGTAGTGGTTCATCTGATATGATCTTTGCATGCGTATTGGAGTTGTCACGCTTTGCTAGAGGCCGCTGTCAACTATTGGGCAAATACGAGTACTCGGCCCATGTCTATATATACGTAAACCCATAGGGTCACACGCTTAAGGGGTTGGGAGCTTAATTCGGATTGGACCTGAATTTTACAAGGCTTAGGGTTTTCTAATTGGGCTTTCAACTCAGGGCTGATTGGAGGACGCCTATAAAAGAGAGGGTAGGGGCGGCCAGGGTTTCTCACGCCATTAGGCAGCCACCGCCGCTCACCCACGTTCACGCCAATTGCTCCTCGCGGACCTAGCAGTCTGGAGGCGCGACACTTTCTCCCTGTACATGTGGGATACCTCGGAGGTGCTGCATCTGGAGCACAAGGACGAACCGCGCGAGAGGGATTGATGTGGCGGACGACCACACAACCGCACAACACTGCTACTACGCGCATGACTAAAGCAAGTCACTTCTACTGCACTTGTGCGTCTACCGGTAATCCCGTGATCTATAACTAACAGTTGATCCTGGTTTATGAGGTCGAAATTTTTGTTTTCTGGCTAGCGTAGCATCCTCATAATCCATCACTTCATGACTCCATCACTCTTCTAATCAAATCTTTCTAGTAGACTGGAGTGGTGGGAAATAACAAGAGGTTCATGAGGCTCAAAAATCTAAGAATGGTTTGTTTGCATTTAGATTTTAAGTATGCAAAATGTTTAGCATTAATAGCATTCAAGGCAGTATTCATTCCCATGACCACATGGTCAATGTATACAAGAATAGAGAATAATACATAACACTACTACAAAATTCTTTTTCTAAGGCGAGCAAAAAGGATTTTTCTAAGGCGGGCAAGATAAACGCCTCCAACAGAAGGTCACAGTTAACCAAGCATTAATAGAGGCATTTGCTTGCCCGCCTTGATAAATAAATCAGAAAACATAAAAAAAAGCCCATCGATGAGCCCGCTGAGCCCATTGACGGGCCCGCCAAGCCCAATCCACCATTGCCACCACCCTGCTCCTGACGCACGGGCTCCGACGCCGCCGCCCTTATAGCCTCACATCGGTCCCCGTGCGGCGCCGCGGCTGGAGAGGGTCGGACACCACGCCACTAGGAGAGGGTCAAGCAGCCAGGGCTGTGGGGCTGGTGAGGAGCCAAAGGGCCTCCAGACACCGCCGACGGAGAGGACACACCACCCTTGCCACGTCGCTGCCGAAGGAGGGGGACGTGCCCCCATGCGCCACCGTCGAAGTGGGAAAGGCCGCACCCCTGTGCGACGCCGCCGGAGTGGGAGGACCGCGCCCCCGCAACGCCACTGAAGGAGGGGGTCACGCCCCCGTGCGCCGCCGATGGAGTGGGGAGGGCCGCGCCCCACCCCCACGACGCCACTAAAGGAGGGGGTCGCGCCCCATGCGCCACCGTCAGAGTGGGGAGGGCCACGCCTCCCCACGATGCCACCGAAGGATGGGGAGCCACCTGCTTGCGCCACCGCAAGGAGAGGCTAGAGCGACTCGTGCGTGGCTAGGAGAGCAACCCACTCTCGGTTGGGAATGAGGTGGCTGGGGAGGGAGGGAGTGAGGGGATCAGTTATCTAGGAAACCCTTACTTATGTTTATATACTGCTCGCTCATATCGGGCCTCATCTCTGGTATTGGGCTGAGAAATTGTATTTGGCTGGCTAGATTTTAGGAGGCGGGCAATGAAATATTACCGCCTCGGTTAATGATTTACTAAGACGGTTGAGTTATAATGCCCGTCTTGATTAATAGGCATTAACCGAGGCGGTTATATTACATTGCCCGCCTTGGTTAATGGATTTTAGGAGACAGTTATTTTTAACCGCCTCGGTTAATCTAAGTTGTTAACCGAGGCAGTTCCAAATTGTGGCCCGCCTCCGAGGTGGTTTCGAAGAGGTCGCGGTTAAGTTATTTTCAACATTCTTAATCATCATTCAAAATCATTAACATCAATCAACAGTGATCCTGTATTCCGTCAGTTTTCCAGATCGCCGGTAACTGTGGGCACAGCTAATATACCAGACTATTAAACTTTGCACAGAGATGTACACTTTCACTATGAGTCATAATTCTCAAGTGCATGGGTTTGGGTTTCAAGGTCTAGTACACCAGGAACCATATAGAGCCACTCAAAAGTTCGTGAAGGTTTGCAACCGGCGAGCAGATGTAGAGCCCTCCTTTCTAATGACATAATGACGCACAACTTATACACATAAGGACAGAGGCCGCACTATACTCGAGTCGACAATTCCCTTTTACGCCCTTTCACGTAACCTCTAACAAGCTAGAAAATATCCTTAAGCAACTAGAGCCAGAGCCATGTAGCCGTCACATATGTATGAATTGTCCCAGCTTTTGCCAAGTCCTTACGGAGGGTCAAGATCAATCAACAAAAGCTAGACCTCTTTTCACCCTTGTAGTTGATGTTGCTAAAAAGCATCTTTTAATGTTTATTGCATATTTCAATATTCATGTTACAATATCATGGTCATAAATTCAGCACTAGAATGAATACTACCCCAATACATAACAAAAAAAGTATCAAGGTATTGAGGATATCAAACATCTATGATTTCACTATAAGGTTGTCAAGGTGGACACATGCATATGATATACTAAAAGTGTATAGGTAACAAGAAATAGTCCCAAGTTATACTTGCCTTAAATACTTGCTTTTCACTCAAGGTCAAATGCTTGAAATCCTTCGGTCTTCTCTTTTGTAGCTTCTGCCCCCAACGCCCATATACAGTCCTCTTTCTACTCTTAGCAAGTACCACGCATAGACAAACATACAAGCAATAAATGAAAGCAACTAAGGACAGTACACCAATCAATAAAAATGTATTAAAACTAACTTACACATTAATATGAGCATACAGATACAAAAAACACTCTAATAGGAGCTACGGTGTAAAAGAAATAACGACCGAAAGATTTACGAGAGTAAAGATTATATGCGTATTATTTTAATTACAAACCATGTGAAAGATATTTAGTCATTTTAAATTTTAGTTGAAAAGCTAAGTTACTAGTCATATTTTATTTGCAAACATATCTCATGTTATTTAAGTCATTATAGTTTACTTTGAAAAGAAATAAACTGGTGAGAGCATCTACTCAAAATCATATTTAAACTAAGCGAATTAGTATTTAAACACATATTTTTTATTAGCAACTAGTCGCACGTATAATTTACCAAGGTATAATACTTATATTGATTTTAATTATTAAACTAGTTGCAAGTATTATTAATAAAGTTAATATTTTTAATTATAATATTTACAAGTATGGCATATTAAGACGTCAGTAGTAGTATGTAGATTAAGTCAACAAAAATCTAATGTAATTTGAATGGACTAAGATGACATACCTATAATATTTTAATTATAGATTAATTACAATCATATTAATCAATTGAATATTTAGCTATATATATAAAACATATGACATGTAAAAATATCAAGACTACTGCGTAAAGTGCGTCAACATGAATCTAATGCAACTTGAATGAAGCAAAACAAAATAAGATGATGAAACGGTGGAGATTACAAACCAAAAGAAACGATGATGACGATGACTAGAGGCGATGCAGTAGAGAGGTGACACAAAAAAATTTACTACCATGGAATTTCCTGACTTGGGGCTCCATTTACGGTATTTTTGGTTGTTTCTCCTTAGGGGTTTATATATATATATATATATATATATATATATATATATATATATATAGGAAAATTTCTTTGTACACATACGTGTACTTACTCTCATCTTCAATAAACTACATTTTGTATGTATTCATACTTTTTATCGGTTTGAGTATGTTTATATACTCATATTAAGATACTCTAAATCTTACCACGTGAAAAATTTTCAAAAAAAAAAATTTAAATATATTACTAAAATGCCACTACTATATTATATACAATAAGTATAACCATATACTCTATGTATGCATGCATACTTAACGTACATATCACTATAGACTATAGATGGTCTAGTATGATCATATACTTTGTCTATATACATTTCATCCGGTCATATATACCTTAAATATAGAGATATATACATGAGAGTAACTACACGCGCGTGTAAAAGAAACGCGTCCTATATATATATATATATATATATATATATATATATATATATATATATATATATATATATATATATATATATATATATATATATATATATATATATATATATAAGAGAGAGAGAGAGAGAGGGGAAAACTCTTCATATCTACATCTATTAGCAATATGGTACTAATTGATGTTGCACATTCCACATTTACTAATAGGTCTAATTATTAAAACTGATTAGTAATTAAGGACATGGCGTTGGATAAAAATTAAGAAATTTATTTCTGGAATTAATTAATTTCATGGGTAAAATAACTCAAGAAAAGTCCAAAATTATTATTTAAGACACGAAAAATATTCCAAAGGCTCCGAAAATTCAGAGAAAAATCTCCGAGACATTATGGAACATGAGGAAACCAAATAAAGTATTTGGAGCCTATGATAAGATCGTTTAGAGCATCTAGAAATTAGATTATGCTCATAGAAAAGTGAGAACAAGTTCTAGAAAAATAGTGAAATAATTTCCCGTAAATTTTTAGAAATTGATTGATAGACAAGAAACTCAAGGGAGTAATGTATATTACAAAGAAAAGATTTTTAGAAGCTCTAAACAAAAGTTTAAGCTGAGAAATAAGGGATTTTATTGTAGAAAAAGATAAAGACGTGCAGAAGAAGAAAGATCGTCCTACTAAATGCATTTTGAAGAATTTGCTCACTATCAACACAGAAAAGAGCAACAAGCAACCATGTCATCAAACAAAAATCCCATCAAATTAATTTAGAGAGGTTTGAAGATTCATATTCTTATATAAGTAGTTGACACTATATAAAACTAAATTTATGATATGTTATCCAAATATCAAAATATAATGTTTTCTATGGACAACCCAAATTTAAAAATTTTGGTGTGTGACATATAGTTACGAGTGTGTGTAGTGGTAGGCAAGAATGTTAGATGGAGAAGCAACCAAAATAAAAGTTGTACATCTCGCAAAGTATTATGAAACTTTGTACTTCATAACCTTTTTGTTTCAAGTCATTTTGATGCTAAAATATATGTTTCACAAGATTATAAAGAGTTAATACAAAAGGAATCCATATTCTCTCTAGTCTCAAGTGAGAGTGTAGTTGTAGGGAACGATCTCGAATGGAGAAATGACCAAAGCAAAAATTATAGATCCAGAAAGGTATATGCAACTTTCTAGTTGATAACGTTTTCATTGAAAATCATCCATGCAAGGAAACTTATGTTGAGATGCTCTGCAGTTAGGGGCAGCGACTGCAGGGTATCTCACCGTTCGATGATATCGAACCACAATTGACTCCCAACGCTTTGTTTGCACCTGGCCTTATTTAGTTCACTTCAAAATTCCTAAATTTTTTTCGTGATTTTCTATTATATTGAATCTTTGAACATATGCATAAAATATTAAATATAGTCGAAAAATAAAAATTAGTTGCACAGTGTGCCTATAATTTGCGAGACAAATCTTTTGAGCCTAGTTAGTACATGATTGGACAATAATTATCAAATACACATAAAAATACTATATTAGCCAAAGCCAAAAATTTTCGCGAACTAAACAAGGCCTGAGTCTTCCAAGCACTGCTGAGCCTTGGCCAACCAACACACATTGTTGCTCGCGTTTTTGGCGCGAGATACGCATGCTCTTCAGGCCTTGTTTAGTTTCTAAGAAATTTTGTAATATTTTTTGAGATTTTCCATAACATCGAATCTTGCAGCACATATATAAAGCATTAAATATAACTTAAAAAAATAACTAATTGTACAGTTTATTTATAATTTGTGAAGCGAATGTTTTGAGCCTAGTCTTATAAGTCATATTTTTTGTGCCAGTCAACAGTGTTTTTCTTTCACAATAAATCAGCAAACAGTATTTTCAGTCATGACTTTTGAGACCAATGAACAGGTTAGTGCATGATTGGACATTGTAACACTACCTCAGATGGAGAAATGATCAAAATTAAAGTTGTAGATCTCAAAATGGTATACATTTTTGTAGTTGACAACTTTTCATTTGAATTCGTTTAGGTCCCAAATACTCAGTTAAAAACAAGATGAACATATAATAGGGAGGATGAAAATCCCAAATGGACACAAGTTTCTTACGAGTGGATTGGTTAGGTGACCAACACGCGTGGAGCCTGAGGTCACGAGTTCGAGCACTGGCAGCTGTGCGAAGCTCATGTGTTCCCACGAAAAATCGCGTGACTTGTGACTACAAAAATTCTGGGAGATGGCTGAGTGTCATGGTGGTAGATAAGGATGAAAACAGAACGGAAATATCCCGAACCGAACCGTTTTCTATATTGGATCCGATTCAATTCGTATTTTCTTGTTCGACTTTATCGTTTTCGTATTTTAGATGTTTCGTATTTAAAATGTAAAAGTAGAAAACGGTTTAGACATTTTTCGACCATTTTCTACTTTTCTACTTTTAATTTGAAATATTTCGAATTCAAAATTTGGTTTAAACCGAATTTAGTCAATTGCACGGTCACACAGCCCAATTACAGAGTACTCACCATGCATCTGTGTTCTTTCTACTAGTGGCTAGCTATGTTCCTGTTAGCTATTAATTACTTGTTCTTATTTATGTGTGGGCTATTGTATTAAATGCCTAAGACCAAGAATCATGCACTTTTTAATTATTATATGCACTTAAACTTGATCGTGTATATACTTAGTTATGCACTTAGTACTACACATCGGTATTTCGTATTGAGTTTTCGTATATCGACCGTGTTCGACATAAATCCGCTCGAATTGGTTCGTTTTCGAAATGCTTGATATTTCGTAAGTTCGCGTTCGTTTTCGTGTCCGACTTTACCGTTTTTGTTTTCGTTTTCGTATTTCAAATATAAAAATAGAAAACAATTTAGGAGTTTTTCGACCGTTTTCATCCTTAGTGGTAGAGCAACAACATGGACACAATTACAATTATAGCAGAGAAATAGTAACCATTTATTTTATTATCATTAGTAGAATTGAAATAATAAAAACATACAGTAGTATGTAAACTGCAAATAAAGCTCTATATTCCCATACAA
This sequence comes from Sorghum bicolor, assembly GCF_000003195.3. Taxonomy (NCBI): domain Eukaryota; kingdom Viridiplantae; phylum Streptophyta; class Magnoliopsida; order Poales; family Poaceae; genus Sorghum; species Sorghum bicolor. The sequence continues at coordinate 7,220,163 of NC_012876.2, read as the reverse complement.
ATTATTCCAGAACTGATACAATGCCCAAACATGATTTATTTAGTTGTGGTTGTTCTCCCAAAACTGAGCTTGAAGCCAATCAACTGTCCCCTTTTGCACCTGGAAGGCCTTGGCCAAGACATCATCTGAGATCGGTGGTTTTGATCCAAAGACCGCGTTGGCAATAGTAATAGCCCCAGGATTCTGGCTGCTTAGTGCAGCGATTGCGACAGCTGGCTTGTCATGGATTGGGTTGAATTGGAAGTGGATGAGCCCTTGTGGGAATACAAACACGTCACCCTTGTTGAGAACCTTAGCAAATAACTTGTTACCGTTGTCAGTGTTGGATGTGACAAATCCAACATAGAGTGTACCCTCAAGCACGGTGAGGATCTCTGTGGCACGTGGGTGGGTGTGTGGCGGATTCTGACCTAATGGTGCGTAGTCAATGCGAGCCAACGAGATGCCCAGGGTGTTGAGTCCAGGCAACTGCATGACATTGATCAAAGTGACATTTGATCCGACCTTACTTTTCATTGTGTCCCTAGGCTTGTCAAGGTTTGCTGCCTTGAAAAAGTCATCTGCGTTCACGGCCATGGGGTCCTTGCAAACAAATCCATTCACTTTCACTGCATATACAAAAATAAAGGAAAATAGTTACACTCAGATCAGAAAACATTAGGACATATTGTTTCAATAAAAAGAAAACATTTGGATAAGCATAAAAAATATATTGTTTGTTGTGACAAATGATTATTATTATCCTCAATTTAGTACCAGAATATAGTATAACTTAAAGTGAGTTCATGGATACCTGGAGAGTGTATGTCCGCAACACAGAAGTCCTGGAGCGGGCTAGGGTCAGAAGCAATGGCCTGAGAAGCGACTACTGCTAGAAGAGAAACAAGGAGAAAGTAGGTGGCGGGAGCCATTTGGCTTAATTTTCCGCTCGCTAGCTCTTTAGTTTGTGCTCTCTGAACTCAGCTTATAGAGAGAGCTTCTTGAGTTTGTGTCTTTCAGGGATGATGTGTTTATATAGGCTGGCACTGGGGGGCAAGTTTAATGACTGAAAAAGTCCAAGTTCAACCTACTTTTGCAGAACCAGTCTCCGGCTGCTACAACCTGCGGATTAAACAACACAATTATCTTATTACTATATCAACCTTTGCAAATTAAACCTACGTACCTTGCTTTTAATATTTTCACACGCATTACACTAACAAATCCATTGTGATCTCTTTGGACTTCTTTCTTTCTTCGGTGTTTTTGGGTGGAAGGGTCATGCTTATTATCCTTTAGAACTAGTTCTAAAATATTAGGAAGTAACCATAAATGGGGTTATTCGTAGTAACTACGATATATTTATCTAAATTTTAACACAGGTCTCCTTTTGGACGGCCTGGTTTATTAATTGTTGATATGGAGAGATAATTTGTTTTCTAATAGTGATTATGACATTCGCAGTAATCAGGTTAGCTGATGCTTGACTGCGATAGTTGCGTAAACAACAATAATGGAGCAATGGTCGATCCATGCGTTTGTGCTTACGTAAGGATAGAAAGTGTCAACTCTGATCCTCATAATTCCGTACCAAGGTGGGGCCGAACAGGTAAAGGGTAGCCACCGTGCACGTTTTACTTTTGAGTTAAATCAGGTGAAGCTTCTGTCTATCAGTACAGTGAGGTAAGCCATTTGGTTGCCTGCTCCCTGACTTTTTTAAATGACATCCGCAATTCATGAACGTCCTGCTGCATCAGGTAGTGACTTTTTTTTTTGAATCGATCAAGCATTTGGCTGGATCGGCAGTGTTGACGTTGTCATTTCGCTGGGAGGCGCGTCTTAGTTGATAGGCCAAGAACTAGCCAAGCCTATGAAAATCGTGACCCATTCCCTTATATATAGAGTGAATTAGTCTCTCTCCCCCCACGTGCCATGTCTTTTTGAGACCTTCAACTTTTACTTTGATCATTTCTTCATCCGAGGTTGTTTGAAAAATTTGAATTTCAAATGTGAGAATTCAAATGTAATTTTTGTCGGATAGGCAATTTAAAACAAAAAAAGTTGTCAACTACAATGTTGCATAACTTTTCGAGATTTACAAGTTTTGTTTTTTGCTTGTCCATCCAAGATCCTTAACTATGGACACAAACTTACTTATGACTACAACATATGGATTCATTTGGTATTAACTTCTATAAAATTTTGTGAAAAAAATTCAACATTCAATTAACTTTATATAAAAAAGTTGTGAATGAATACAATGTTTCATAACTTTTTAAGACCTATAAATTTTATTTTGGTTATTTCTCATCCAAGATCCTTTTCTACCACTGCACACTTGTGACTTTAGAGTATATGGACTTGTTTGGTATTAACTCAATAAAATGATATGATACATATTTTGATATCCGAACGCCTCAAATAAAAAAGTTTTAACTAAAAATTTGTAGATCTTGAAAAGTACTACAACTTTGGCATAAAGTTCGTCTTCATCAGACATTATATGTGAAAGTTATGAAGCTTTTTGTGATCACTCTCGGTTGAAACCACGAATCGATAGTGACAGTATCATTGCCAGTTTTAACTAAAAATCAGAAGTGATGACCTAATATTACTGCTAGTTTATGGCTAAAACCAAAAGTGATATGAACCAACAGTCATATAAGTGTTGACCCAAATATCACTGCCGGTTGGATCCATCATTTGGGCCGTCAGCCACTATCACTGATGATTTTTAAGAAACCAGCTGTGATGGGGCCGGCACTGAAAGTCAATTTGATCCTATTAACAATGAAGCGAGCTATCATGAGCAGACTGAGTGCGCATGGGGCAAGCTACGACGGAGAGACGACGAGCACGTGCATGGCGAGCTGCATCTACTGGATAGCTAGGACAGCTGCATGGACAGGCTATGAGCACGCGGTGGCGACAGTGTTCATAGGCAGGCAGTGGCGTGGCGGGATGATAGCGCTAGAGCCATTGACCATGATGGCGCATGGGGAGCCTGTCGCTGGTGAATGGACCGACGATATCTGTTTCGTAATTTTTAGTTGTAGAAGAGAGGGATGGACCATTTGTTGGTTTTTGCTTGAGATTGTTTGGTTTAACAATAAAGGAACTCTGTATTGTCTAGATTAGATGATTAGTTTCCCATCTGCGGTCCAATTCAACTTCTTAGATAGAAACAATGAAGGAGGGTGGAAAAGAATTATGAACTTTAAAATGCCTCAAGGAGAGGAGCAAAAAATTATACCAAAAGTTACAAAATATATGTTTGTAAAAATATATTTGGAGCTATAAATATCATATAAATATTATGAGATTAGTTAAGTAATATATTTTAATAATAAAATTATTTAGAGATATAAATGTAGACACTATTTTTTATAAACTTGATTGAACTTGAAAGAGTTTAATTCAGTTTAATCTCGAATTGTGTTTTTGATGCTTGGATGAAAAGTCATGGTAGAAAGTATTGTTCCCTGATTTGTTGTAAAACACTACTGAATGGTAGGCAGATTCGGCTGATAAGCACAAACGAACACAGAGTACGCCATGACTATCATCACTCTGCACGTAGATCTCAAGTGTGATTTTGAACAATTGTAGTACTGGTAAAACAAGAAACTTTAGTTTGTAGAGTATGAGAGGAGCAAAAAACTATAGTTTTAGCAATATATTCATTTAAAAAAAATACAAAATGCAGAATTTTTTACATGGTTTCGAAAACAAAGCATTTTATAAAACTATGGTAGTTTCTAAAACAACAAAAATAATTTTTATTTGAAGTAGAGCTTAAGAGTGTTCGGTGGAACTATGTTAATGGAAAGAATGCTCGAGTATTAATGATGAGGTTTCAAAGAGGGTCTTAGAGTTGCTTTTATTAAAACATTATTGAAGTTTAGTTTCTTGTCGGCAACCTACGTCCTTGTTGAGGCGAGTCTTTCAATGATTGCTTTGTGTGCTAAGAAAGCCTTCACAATCTTGACCATTAATGTGGGTGTTGCAAGAAGCCAATTGACCAAGAGATCTCCGCCTACCCTCAATCATTCTATTAGAGTTGCCCTTTACAAGATGATGGCCGTGGAAGAACTTCAAAATGCAAGCTTCGGGGAGGTGCTTGACGAGGCGGCTCTAGATATCCGAGCAGCTCCATCGAGATATGGAAGAGGGAGCTACTTTGTTGGCAGGCCTTGAAAGGCGGTGGCGTTGCGTAGGGTTCGCAAGGGGCAACATGCTGATGAAAGAGCAGTTTGAGCCTTACCCTGCCCTATTTATATCGGGAACAGGCTCAACTTCTCGCCCAAATATGTCACATGTCATTGCGAGTGTCGCTTATGAGAGGTCACAACAGCCGATCTCCAACTCTCCATGCGGCTGTGCAGAGGAATAATGCCGAGCAAAATCATGGTTTGCTTCGGGTCTGCCTCAGTGATGATGGACCAGAATCAATCGGATAACAGCTGTAGGCAACTTGCCACTTAGAGTATTAGATGGCCAATAGGTAGCCCGCCAGTCAGCAGCACTGCAGCAACCTCCGCGCAGCTGTCGTTCTCACGGCTGGTGCTTGATCTCCTCCCTCCTCCTCTTGAGCTCGTCACGGTTAGCCTCCAGGATGATCTGTCAGGCCTTGAGGCGCTCAACCTTCTCCTTGAGGTAGATAGCATGCACTAGTACATAAAAGATTTTTAAAGATGTCTCCCTTTTCTTCTGATGTGGTTAAACTAGCATACTGCCTCAAACATCACCAGGATTGTGCTGTACAATCCAAGAGTTCTTGGTTTAGTTTCTACCTTGGGCCCATGATTCTCTCGATCACCTGATCCATTCTACAAGATCCCATGCCTCTCCTTATACTCCTAGGTGGGCACAAGCTACAAATCTAGTAGGTTCTATCCTAGGGATTCTTGGCATGGTGCCTCTGGTATAGCCATCTTGGCATGACTACAAGAAAAAGCGGTATTAACGACGGGATATGTGGTTGTTAAAGGTCCAAATGTGGTCGCAAAAAGTTATTAACAACCACAAACACTGCCACACGTTCGGGCATTAGCACCGGTCGGGAAGGGCCTGTTGCCCCGGTTCCCGAGCCGGTGCTGCCCTTCCGGGACTAAAGGCCCACCCTTTAGTCCCGGTTCCGTTAACCGGGGCTAAAGCCCCCCCTTTAACACCGGTTGGTAACACCAACCGGTGTTAAAGGGTCCTGCCAGGGCTGCCACGTTGCAGGACCCTTTAACACCGGTTGGTATTACCAACCGGTGTTAAAGGGTTTCTTTTTCTTTTTTTTTGGTTCACTTCTTCGGTTCTGTTTATTGTTTATATATAATATATAATAATAGGTTTTTCAATACATGTTTTGCTGATGCAATAATATATTTATATTACACGCATATTAAGCATATATAAATGAAAATTATAGGCTAAGCTTAATAGTTAAGCTTTGCCTATAATAAAATGAATAGACCACATCAAAAATTAAATATATATGTAAAAAGCTTTATATATATATATAGTTTTATATGTACAAAATTCGTAACACATATATACATAGAGTTTGTTCTCCCAATGTCTACAAACGATACAAATGATCATCGTTGTTTGGTATAAGAGTTTCGTTGCCGTTGAAGTGAAACTCGTCGTTTGGATTGATCACTTGGTCGCGGAGAAATCCTGCTATCGTCTCTTGGATAGCTTTGATTCGGTCTTGTTGTAGGACCTTTTCCCTCAGCCATTCCGTCTTTAATTTGAAATAAATAAAAAAGGTATTAGTTATCTAAGTTATTCAATATAATTCAGGAGACAATGAAAAGAGACATGTAACGTACTCTGAGCGTCTCTGTGGGTGTTTGATTGACTTGTGCCATCATGAATTTGCACACGTAATATGCACATAGATTGTTCCCCCCTTCTTGTCTTAAACACCACTGTACGATGTATATATATATATAAATATTCATAACCACGACAATAAGAAGGCTAAAAGTTAGCGAAAGTTTGTTAGCTAGTAGAACTTACTTGTGGATGTATTATGTTAAGCGGCGCTTTACATCCACTGAGATGTTCACGGTCAATGAATCTTTCCCAAACCCTATACACAGCCATTGTGGATCGTGAACTAATAATTACAGAGTCATATTATGATATTTTTGTAGCTGAGATCGACATTACGTACCTTTGAATAATGTTTACCATTTGTTGATAATTTTCTTGTGGTTTTCTCATTGAGTCAAAGATTATCAATCGGTTCTTGGGAATTTCAATGACCATGAGTATCCAGTGAAAGCTGTTTACACACACATATATAGGGTCAGTCCTATAATGTAAAATAAAATATGCATGCACTTAATAACTATATAACTCACTCGAAGTTGAAGGGGAAGAGTATTTTTTGTTTTTCTTTTTGGTTTACAAAGAACCTCATAAGATTGGTGCAGATTTCTGTCTCATAATCTGCTGTCCACACTGCCTGCGGAGCCTTGAAAACAATATAAGGGTCAACGAACCCAATACTATTGTCATTTCTCATTCTGAGCTCTCTCATTTGGTGCCTGCATATATACATACAAATCCTAAGTGTGTAAGGATTATATACATGTAATTAAAGAAGTTAGAAGTATAATAAAAAGGAAAAATACTTACAGACAAAAGCAGCTGACAAGAGATTTGTCAAGAGCGTCGAGGTGGCATAATTGGTGCAATTCTTCGAACTGCACGTATATGAGGTCATCTCCACGGAAGTAGTGATGTTGTCTAATACGAACAGAAATCCAATTCTCTCCCCTTTTAGACGCCTCAATGCACCATTTGTTTATTGCAAATATTTGTGTGCCGAGCTCGTGTAAACGCTTAGGGTCGAATAGACTCCTGCCCGGTTCATATCTTGCCCTCCATTGATCAACTACCTCGGCTTTTTCAAATGTATGGCATCCAAGAATGGCGGTAATTTCTTCTATATTTAAACCGCTCTGTCCAAAGTAACTCTCAAGCGAGTCTAGCTCAGACAACGCTAAGGATTTCTTTGGCATCAAGTCTTCATTTGAGCCGTATTGATTTGGCACAATCAAAGGGGGCACCGGTTTTGATACTTCTCCGAGCTGTGGGACCCCCTTTCCTACTCTCTTCTTAGTAGGCTGTGAAGACTTGACCAGAGACCGCTCATAGTCCGAAAGTGCTGGCTTTTTCTGAGCTTCGCGTTGCTTCTTTTGATGGTCCGCCACCTTCTGCCTCAGTTCCGATGGCTTCACATAAAAGTACGGCTTTTCTGGGTTAAGCCGTTTTTTCCTTTCCTCCTTTATTTTATCAAAAAATTGTTGGACCTCAGCTTTAGATGTAGCAATTACCTCCTCTTCACTCTTTTCGTAAGGTAATTTTTCTGGCGTCTTAGCTCTCTTTGCTGAGGCAGCCTTCTTTGGAGGTGGGACCGATGACTTCGGTCCTTCTTGGACGGACCGCTTCTTACTACCTCGCTTTGGAGGCGAGGGGACCGACCGTGCACTCTTTGGAGAGGGCGGTGCAGGCGGTGGAGGGGGTGGGGCCGATCTTTTTGGCGTTGGAGAACGCGGTGGAGGAGTTGGAGAACGCGGTGGAGGAGTTGGAGACCTCGGTGGAGGAGGTGGAGACCGTGGTGGAGGCGGTGGCGGGGTCGGTGTGGCCGCCGCAGGTGTTGGAGGAGATCCAGCATTGTCACCGCCCGCAGCACTATGATGCGCTGGGGAGAGAACTGGACTTAGGTTGGAGGAGTCCCTGCAAAGAAAACAATTACAAGTTTTGTGAGTAAACTTTTTTTAAATTTCAATACATAATAAATAATATAAGAAGTAAAATCACACACAAACCTATGCTGAGGAATAATTATGAAGCGCTTGCGCCAACAAATAAATGTCTTCTCAGCTTCACCTAAGGTCTTCTCTCCGTCTCCCCCTTCTATGTCTAGTGGCACATTGCCACAACCTTTCTCAACCCTATCAACCGAGACGCTAGCATATCCACCAGGTACTGGTCGATTATGGATTCTTGGAGTGCCCGTTCGGTCGATAGGGTTGACAACAGCGATAGCCACCTTTTTGGTGGCATTCCCATCTGGTACATGCAGCTCACAGGTAGTAAAAGCCTCTGTGACATCATCCACGGGGAAGTGTAGCTTCGTGTCATCCTGAATGGTTGGTACTTCCGTGGATGCGCAGCTGCTTTTCAACTGGCCTGGGGGGCTAACGTTGACCTCAGGCTGTGATGTACCTTGCCCTTTCGTCATTTGACTAAGTGCTGCTTGCACTTGCCTTTGAATCTCTGCCTGCATCCATTCTTCACGAGCTTTCTCGCGCTCTTGTGACTGCAGAACAAAAGCTTCCAGGCGGCGGATCCGCTCTGCCTCCTCATCCTTCTTTCTCTGGCGGCTTCTGTAGGTATCTTGATCGGCTTGGAATGATTGCAGCCACGGAACTGCCCCATAGCCTCTCGTACGCCCACCGTGCTCAGGATTTTCAAGCGCATAGGTGAGTTCATCCTTCTCCCTGTTAGGCCTGAACTCACCAGACTGAACCGCCTCTCGTGCACGGACTAGTCTCTCTGCTGCTCTAGAGATTTCTTGGCCCCAAACTAGCGCCCCGGTGTCTGGGTCCACGCTTCCCCCATGACCGTAGAACCAATGCTTGGAGCGCTCGCTCCAATTCTTTGCTATTGTCTCGGGTGTGACCCCCCTAGCAAGCATCTCCTGTTCCATTCGGTCCCACTTGGGAGCAGCACTCTTATAACCACCTGATCCCATATGATGGTGGTATGCCTTTTTACTGGCATTCTCTTTGTTTCTATTGGCTCGTTCCTCGCCCTCTTCTGATGTTTTGTACTGCACAAAGTCATCCCAGAAGGCCCTCAGCTTTACATATTGCTTGAGGTTGAAATCTGGAGTCTCGTTTTTCTTGACATATTTATTGTACAAAGACTTCTTCCAATTCTGGAAGAGTACTGCCATCTTCTTCATAGTCCAGACATAAATTCGCACCTTCAACTCTTCATCGTTGGTGTCGAAGGTGAAAACGTCTGTGACGGCTTTCCAAACTAACTCCTTGTCACGATCAGAGACAAACCTGATCTCAGGAGCACCTCGCTTCTCTCTCCATTCACGACAACTGATCGGTATTTGATCTCTCACAAGATATCCACAGTGATTAACATATTTATTTGCATGCTCACCAAGTGGTCTGCCTGTAGCTATCTCAAACTCAGAGATTACATAGCGGCCCTCCAACGGCTTCTTTGGCCCTCGTGGAGGTACGCTTCTCCCCGTAGAGGTCGATCCAGAAGGCTACACGTACATATAGAAACAAAAATACTAAATTAATAACCAAGTAATAAGTCTAAAACCTAATGTAAGAGATGCATTATTTATATATGTTTACATTTACATACCTCGCCAGTATTTTCTTCTTATTGCACGACAAGTTGTTGCTCAGGGGCATTGCCCTCTTGTTGCTCAGGGGCATTGCCCTCTTGTTGCTCAGTAGGATTGCCTTGCATGATGTCGTGGTAATCAACGAAGTACTGACTACCGTCGTCGATTATATTTTGAATGGCAGCTTCCATATAATCAGGATCATCATGAGGACGGTCAGCCATTTCTATGTCTGCAACCATACATATATATATTCTATATAAGATAAGAAATACACTAATACTACTACAAATGAAAGTGTTGGAGTGCTCTAAAAATAATACTAGGATCTTTTAAGCCAAGTAATACATTAGAATAAAAAACAATACTAGAATAATACATACATACAAAAAATATTACATATATATGTGTGTGTATATGTACAAAAAATAATATACATACATACAAAAAATAATACATATATAAAAAATATAACATACATACATACTATATATATACTAGAATAATATATTAAAAAAATAATACATACATACATACATACAAACATTTATAATTCATACATACAAACTATATATATGTGTGTGTATATGTACAAAAAATAATATACATACATACAAAAAATATTACATATATACAAAAAATAAAACATACATACATACTATATATATATACTAGAATAATATATTAAAAAAATAATACATACATACATACAAATAATTATAATTCATACATACAAACTATATATGTGTGTGTGTATATGTACAAAAAATAATATACATACATACAAAAAATAATACATATATAAAAAAAATAAAACATACATACATACTATATATATACTAGAATAATATATTAAAAAAATAATACATACATACATACATACATACATACATACATACATACATACATACATACATACATACATACATACATACAAACAATTATAATTCATACATACAAACTATATATATGTGTGTGTATATGTACAAAAAATAATCTACATACATACAAAAAATATTACATATATACAAAAAATAAAACATACATACAAAAAAAATTACATATATATACAAAAAAATATATACAAAAAATGACATATATACATACTATATATACTAGAAATATATACAAAAAATTACATATATATAAAAAAAATATATACATACTATATATAATATACATACTATATATAATACTACAAATCAAAACACCATATATATAATATACATATACACAAAAAAAATTACATATATATACATAAAAATATATACAAAAAATAATACTACAAATCAAAACACCATATATACATATATATATATGTATATATATGGTGTTTTTATTTGTAATATTATTTTTTGTATATATTTTTATGTATATATATGTAATATTTTTTGTGTGTATATATATATATTTCTCTGGTCTAGTGTATATAAATACGTAATTAATCAATGGCGTCGTTCTCGATCTATACTTAGCACACAGCCGGCCGGAGAAGATCGCGCGTGGGGAAGATGATGTACTGTGCAGTGGCCCGCGCGCTCGATCTGGCCGTGGCCCGCTGCGGCGGCGTTGGCGGAGGGCCGCGGCGGCGCTGGTGGAGAGCCGCGGCGGCGCTGGTGGAGAGCCGCGGCGGCGCTGGTGGAGACGGTGGTCGCGGCGGCGAGGGAGTCGAAACGACGGCGGCGAAGATGAACCCGGCGGGGCGCTGGAACGAAGACGAAGACGATGAACTGCCGGATCCAGGGCTCCTGCTCATATTTATAGGGGCAGACCCTTTAGCACCGGTCGTGTGGCTGGAACCGGTGCTAAAGGGTCTTTAACACGGCTGGTAACACGAGCCGGTGTTAAAGGGTCACCCTTTAGCACCGGCTCGTGTTACCAGCCGGTGCTAAAGGGACCCTTTAGCACCGGTTCCAGCCACGGACCGGTGCTAAAGGGTCCTAGGCGGGCTCGGGCGGGGTCCTGAAATTTTCAGGACCCTTTAGCACCGGTTCCCACTATGGGCCGGTGCTAAAGGCCCATTTTTTTAGTTTAGGGTTTTTCAATTGTTTTATATATACAGTTTATATTATAAATTGTATAGTAAATTAAATATTTTGCATAATGTTTTTTAAATAGTGACATATATTGTAATTTGTTTTAATGTACACATGAAAATTTTTAAACTTAAATATCTTATTGTATTTTTATAATTTACAATGATTTTGTAAGAAATGTTTAGTATTTTGTTAATGCAAAAATATATTATTCCAATAAATTTACAAAAACTATATTCAATGAACTGGAAATTTATTTTCACATCATATTGACGTAAAACTTTTTATTTTTGTTATTTATTACTAGGAATGCTACTTGGGTATAATTTTCATCAAATAAAAAATCATATAAAAATATATATCTTGATGAACACACCCTTTGACCGAACCCTAGATTGTCCCAAATGGAAAAGTCATGAATACAAAGTTTGCTACACTCATCAAGTTCTACATTTTGTCTAATGGTCAACTTTTCATTTGGAAAAGTTTGAACCACTGAATTTTGAATTTTCATGGAACTCATAGCCACGCAGCGGTTTCGGAACCCTACATGGTCTCGAATGGAAAAGTCATGAATACCAATATTGTTCCACTCATCAAAATCTACATTCCATATATAGACCATTTTTGCATTTGACAAAGTTTTGGGAAGGTGTAGTTGAAAATCCACAATTGACACATATAGTTTCATATAGTTTGTGTGAGAACTTAGAATTGGTGGGTATTGTTAACTTAGATTTTCTCAAATGGAAAAGTTGTGTATATAAAAAGTTTAGATCTTGAAGATATCTAACAACTTGGTATTCAAAATATTTTCATTTGAAGTAATTTAGTTTGTCATTTGACCAAGTTTGACCGAAACCCGTCTTGGATTTTATAGAAATGTAACTAGAATTGGCTCAAAATTATCCAAATGGAAAAATGGACAATATATAAAATATAGATTTTGATGATCTCTAACAACTTTGTATTCAAACTTTTTTCATTTCAAGTCATCAAATGGGCTATTTGACCAAGTTTGACCAAAGTCAAAGCATTGGTTTTTACAAACACACCCTTTGACCGAACCCTAGATTGTCCCAAATGGAAAAGTCAAGCCGACACAACAGTGAACTTCTTCTTGACGTATGACCCTTGGTTATGATCCTGCCGTAACCATGGAGTATCCTCATTGTTTAACAGAATGCTTGGGTCTTTGTTGACTATGAAGGGCGGAATTCGATCATCCCTTTCGTAATCGCCTGACATGTCTGACTTGTCCTCAATTCCGACAATGTTTCTTTTCCCAGAAAGGACAATGTGGCGCTTTGGCTCATTGATGATTGAGTGGTCATCATTTTTTCCTCTCTTTGGTTTCGTAGACATATCTTTGACATAGAACACCTGACTCACGTCTGCAGCAAGGACGAATGGTTCATCTTTGAACCCACTATTGTTAAGGTCCACGGTTGTCATCCCATACTCCTTGTCGACTGTTACCCCACCTCCGGTCATCTTCACCCATTGGCACCGGAACAAAGGAACTTTAAAATTAGCTGCATAGACTAGTTCCCATATGTCTTCTATGCGTCCATAATATGTTTGCCTGTTCCCATTTGGATCCGTGGCATCCACGCGTACACCACTATTTTGGTTGGTGCTCCTTTTATCTTGGCCAACTGTGTAAAATGTGTTACCATTTATCTCGTACCCTTTGTATGTGAGGACATGCCATGATGGTTGCCTGGCCAACAAATAAAGCTGCTCATCAATGTTTTCATCACCTTGACATTTTTTGCGCAACCAATCGCCAAAAGTTTCCATGTGCTGACGCATTATCCAAGCTTCATTCTTCCCGGGCCACTGGGACCGTAGGTAATCTTTGTGTACCTCAACATATGGTTCCACCAATGAGGAGTTCTGGAGAACTGTGTAGTGTGCTTTATTGAAGTAATCGTTTCCCGTACCAATATATGTTTTCTTCCCAAGTGTTTCCTTTCCGCTGAGTCTGCCCTCGTGTCGAGATTCAGGAATGCCAATTGGGTCAAGGTCTGGAATAAAGTCAACACAGAACTCTATGACCTCCTCTGTTCCGTAGCCCTTGGCAATGCTTCCTTCTGGCCGGGAACGACTATGGACATATTTCTTTAGGACACCCATGAATCTCTCGAAGGGGAACATGTTGTGTAGGAACACAGGACCGAGAATACGAATCTCTTTGACCAGATGAACTAGGAGGTGTGTCATGATATCGAAGAAGGATGGAGGGAACACCAACTCAAAGCTGACGAGACATTGAACGACATCATTCTGCAGAGTAGCTAGTTGCTCTGGATTGATTGCCTTCTGAGAAATTGCATTGAGGAATGCACATAGCTTTACGGTGGCTAGACGTACGTGTGGAGGTAGAATTCCTCTTAAAACGACCGGCAGCAATTGCGTCATTAGAACGTGACAGTCATGGGACTTCAAGTTCAGGAATTTCTTCTCTGGCACATTAATTATTCCCTTGATATTGGAGGAGAATCCAGATGGGACCTTGATGCTGCTAAGACATTCAAACATGCTTTCCTTCTCTTCTTTGCTGAGAGTGTAGCTAGCAGGGCTTAAGTAATGACGTCCATCATCTGTCTTTTCTGGATGCAGGTTGTCTCGTTCTTTCATGCGCTGCAAGTCTTGTCGTGCTTCAAGTGAATCCTTAGACTTCCCATAGACACCCATGAATCCGAGCAAGTTCACACAAAGATTCTTTGTCAGGTGCATCACGTCGATCGCGTTGCGGACCTCTAGGACATTCCAGTAAGGTAGCTCCCAAAATATGGATTTCTTCTTCCACATGGGTACGTGTCCCTTAGCATCCTTGGGAATAGGTTCGCTGCCTCGTCCCTTTCCAAATACCACTTTTATATCCTTGACCATTTCGAGTACATCATCCCCGGTTCGATTGAGAGGTTTGGTCCGGTGGTCTGCCTTGCCTTTAAAATGCTTGCCTTTCTTTCGTACTGGGTGGTTCACAGGAAGAAACCGACGGTGGCCAAGGTACACGACCTTTCGACATTTTTTCAAAAATACACAGTCAAGGTCTTCATAACAATGTGTGCATGCATTATATCCCTTGTTTGACTGGCCTGAAAGATTACTCAGAGCTGGCCAATCATTGATTGTTACAAACAGCAATGCTCGTAGGTCAAAGTGCTCTTGTTTGTACTCATCCCACACGCGAACTCCTGGTTTGCTCCATAAAAGTTGAAGTTCCTCAACTAATGGCCTAAGGTAGACATCTATGTCATTGCCAGGTTGCTTCGGTCCTTGGATAAGCACCGGCATCATAATAAACTTCCGCTTCATGCATAGCCATGGAGGAAGGTTGTAGATACATAGAGTAACTGGCCAAGTGCTGTGACTACTGCTCTGCTCACCGAAAGGATTCATACCATCTGTACTTAAGGCGAACCGCAAGTTTCTAGCATCATTTGCAAAATCTGAGAATTCTCTGTCTATCGCTCTCCACTGGGATCCGTCGGCAGGGTGTCTCAGCATATTGTCTATCTTACGGTCTTCTTTATGCCACCGCAACAACTTTGCATTGTCCTTATTTCTGAACAGACGTTTTAATCGTGGTATTATAGGAGCATACCACATAACCTTGGCTGGAATTTTCTTCCTATGACGTTCTTCACCCTCAACATCGCCAGGATCATCTCGTCTAATCTTATACCGTGATGCCTTACATACTGGACATGCATCCAAATTCTCGTATTCCTCCCCACGGTAGAGGATGCAGTCATTAGGACATGCGTGTATCTTCTGGATTTCTAATCCCAAAGGGCAGACAACCTGTTTTGCTTCATACGTAGTGGTGGGCAATTCGTTGCCTTTCGGAAGCATCTTTTTTATGATCTTCAATAACTGCCCAAATGCCTTGTCAGATGTACCATTCTTTGCCTTCCATTGCAGCAATTCTAGTGTGGTACCCAGCTTTTTTTGCCCCTCTTCAGCGGTGGGATATAGCGATTTCTGTGGTCCTCTAGCATGCGCTCGAACTTGGCTTTCTCTTTATCACTTTCACATTCTCTTTGTGCATCACGGATGGCATCACCAAAAGCATCATCGCCCCGATCATCTTCTGCCGCCACCTCTTCTTCATTATCTCCCCCCATTGCAACATCATTGAAGCCACCGTACTGAGCAATAATATTGGCATGGTCCAATTCTTCTTCTTCTTCTTCTTCACCTTCATCCATTATAATCCCGCTTTCTCCATGTTTGGTCCAACAAATATAGTTTGGTACGAAACCAGACTTTAATAAGTGTGAATGAAGAGTTCTTGAGTTAGAATATTCTGTCAAATTCTTGCACACGGCACATGGACAGCACATGAAACCGTCCCTCTTATTTGACTCGGCCACACTTAAGAAATAGTGCACGCCATTAATGAACTCTTCGGAGCGCCGATCGGCATTATACATCCAATTACGTGTTACCATCTGCATTAAAGATAACATATATATTATGAAAACCATGCACACATATAGTTTCTCATCTTATTGCACAACATGTCTAAGATACATAGTTGATTAATTTAGAAAAGCTTGGCTACAACAAATACAATCGCAACTAGCATTAAAAAAAACAAAACTAAAATGCACTTAAGCAACATAATTAGTTCGCGTCCGATCCCAACTATAATAGATAGATCATTCGCTTGATCAACATCATTGAACTTCTTTCGTCGGCTCACTGCCTCACCACCTTCAGCCTCAACCACCTGTGCAAAAGATTTCTTAATGTGTTCAATGTATTCTTCCTCCCAGTACCAACCTGTACATCCGCCGGTACCGTCCCACTGAAATTAAAAGAGAGAATCAAAAGTTTAATTAATATCATTTAAAAAAATATGCACATATATAAGCAAATGTCTGGAAATAACTCACATTACGATCTGGACACTTGTAGAATATACGACCCTTGTTTACTCCCTCTTTCGACACTTTGTACTCCATCAAAATCTTCTGCCCACACTTGCCACAAGTAATGAGAGGGAGTTCCGGACGGTATCGCTTTTGAACCCGTTGAGAGACGGAAGACCCGGTCACGGTTGCCATCTACTATCCATACTCAATTTTAAAACAATTATAAATTCCACATTTACTAGTAAACATGTATGATACAATGGACATTATATGTAGTAATAAAAATAAATCAAGTGATATTAACAAACCAATTAATTTGAACTATCCTACTTTCTATGATCATAAAAATATACTATAATTCATTCTTGCAAAATATATTAAAACTAGGTCAACCATGAAATATGATATATATATATGGATACTAATTCATGTGAATGATTCAAAATAACAAAGTGGATTTGAGCTAAAAAATGATGGGAACATCACAAGCCAAAAACAACATGAAAAAGACAAGAAAGGCTGAAGTTAGTCACCTCTAAGCGCGAAGAGACGATGACGGAGTC